>NC_074704.1:22415673-22713173 GCF_029448725.1 Salvelinus fontinalis | reverse complement strand
TGTCATTGGTGCTAATGGATTGGAAATATGGTTTCTGGAGGCAGCTGAGCTGCTGAGAAAGACAGGAGTTGATCTGTATTCAACGCCAGTGATTGCCGATAACAGTTGACAGCGGGTAACAGAATGGACGGAGGGTAACACAGTTGATATGAGGTAACGCAGTTGACGGGAAGTAACGGAGTTGACTATGACGGAAATGTGGCCGCTGTGCACTCAGCAGGTTGGGAGTGTGGTCAAACTGTTCAGAACAGGCGGGGAGACGCTCTGAGGCAGTTGACATGTAACATCTGGTGGAAACGAAAGGCTCAGAGCCCTACTGTGAGGCTAAGGTTCGAGAACTATTCAGCGGCGTCATACTACACCGCCGCCTCTCGCTCTGGAATACATTTACCATGTCTGTCCCACTAGGGGTTAATCGAAAAAGTGACGCTGTATTAGGACTGATGTGCTAGCCATTTCCATGTGGTGGCCAAAGTCATTTTGTTACAAGAGTTTAACATGATTGACAAGGAAAACAAGTCAACACCGTCATGAGCGTCATCCTACCACATGTTGAGTGGATGTGTTACTTGTTCACCAGAAATGCTCAAGGAACAACACCGTGATAAGGAAAGTGGGAGGGGGAAAGGGATGCAGTGGGGGGGGGGAATTGACAATTGTGAAAGTTGGCATAAACAAGTCAAGTTGCTTGTTTCCATTAGCTGTGTTTGGATTTGGGGGGTAATGTGTCAATTTGTCAATGTTGTTACTCACTGAAGCCCTCTCACAGATCCCACTGAGACAAGGCAGATGACTGGGGAGATCATAACTCAATTCGTCACAAGTAAAAGTTGATCTCAGATGCCTCACGGTTGCGAAGAAATGCCTTCCTTCACCGTCATAGCTGACTGAGATGTGAAGCCTACGCCCACTGCGACCATGCAGTGGGGTTTGGTGGTTCTGTGCCACCCAATCAGATCTACACAAAGCACATGCCAGACACCTGTCTTGCTGCTTGACTTCATCCACAAGTTCAACCTTCAGCTCTGTTAGTTGAAGGTGCCTCTTCCGAATCCTAACTTTGAGAACAAAATAAGGAAAGTTGGAAGAAGGGAGGGGGATGAACAACACAGAAACAAACATCGTGGGACAGCTGCATTCAATTTCCTCCCGCATGCTGCTTCTATCATGAGGTCTTTTTCAGATGCACCCAGATCAGAGGTTACAGAACGGCTGTTAATCCAAACTAGTCTCTCCTGTGAATGCACTTGATGAGGGCTCCATGCAGGAATCCCTGTTCACACCCTCCACCACCTCCCAAGGCTATTTGATAATAACAAGGGGAAACGAAGATATTTTAATGGGAAGTACAGCCCACAGCCGTTTAAGCATCTGAGAGTCAGTGGGAGTTTCTATTGAGATTCTGTTGTGTACAGTAGTGATCCATTCTGTTAGTACAGTGATCACTAGACAAGAATGCGGACGATGAAATGTCCTATCTTCAAGCATTTTGAAATGATATGTTCCATCTGGTGCCGAGAAGAACGGATTGTTTTGTATGAGCGGATAAAATGACAAACATCCCCCCCAGAATGCCGCAGTAATTCTTTTTAAAAAGCATTCTGTTTTGAATAACGTTGGTTATGAAAGAAACGCCACACTCTCGTAAAAAACAACAGCCCCCTGGTATGGCAAAGTCTTCACTATTAAAGTGGTCCTTATAGTAACTCAACATGGTTTCAATCATATAGCACTGGGGGTATTAGCCTGAGATCGTCCATGAAGCTACACTCTTGGGAAAAAGGGTTCCAAAAGGGTTCTTTGCAGAGGGATAGGGTTCTACCAAGAACCATTTTGATCAGAAGAACCCTTTTAGGACGACAAGGGTTCTTTGTAAGGCAAAGGGTTCTACCTAGAATCTTTAACATCCTAAGAACCGATTTTGGAAGAAAGGGTTCTACATACAGTGGCTTGCGAAAGTATTCACCCCCCTTGGCATTTTTCCTATTTTGTTGCCTTACAACCTGGAATTAAAATAGATTTTGGGGGGTTTGTATCATTTGATTTACACAACATGCCTACCACTTTGAAAATGCAAAATATGTTTTATTGTGAAACAAACAAGAAATAAGACTTGAGCGTGCATAACTATTCACCCCCTCAAAGTCAGTACTTTGTAGAGCCACCTTTTGCAGCAATTACAGCTGCAAGTCTCTTGGGGTATATCTCTATAAGCTTGGTACATCCAGCCACTGGAATTTTTGCCCATTCTTCAAGGCAAAACTGCTCCAGCTCCTTCAAGTTGGATGGGTTCCGCTGGTGTACAGCAATCTTTAAGTAATACCACAGATTCTCAATTGGATTTAGGTCTGTGCTTTGACTAGGCCATTTAAATGTTTTCCTTTAAACCACTCGAGTGTTGCTTTAGCAGTATGCTTAGGGTCATTGTCCTGCTGGAAGGTGAACCGCCATCCCAGTCTCAAATCTCTGGAAGATTGAGAATTTCTCTGTATTTAGCGCCATCCAACATTCCTTCAATTCTGACCAGTTTCCCAGTCCCCACCGATGAAAAACATCCCCACAGCATGATACTGCCACCACCATGTTGCACTGTGGGGATGGTGTTCTTTGGGTGATGGAATGTGTTGTGTTTGCACCAGACATAGCGTTTTCCTTGATGGCCAAAAAGCAACATTTTTGTCTCATCTGACCATAGTAGCTTCTTCCATATGTTTGGGGAGTCTCCCACATGCCTTTTGGCGAACACCAAACATGAATATGCTTATTTTTTTCTTTAATAAGCAATGGCTTTTTTTCTGGCCACACTTCGATAAAGCCCAGCTCTGTGGAGTGTACAGCTTTAAGTGGTCCTATGGGCAGATACTCCAATCTCTGGTGTTGAGCTTTGCAGCTCCAGGGTTATCTTTGGTCTCTTTGTTGCCTCTCTGATTAATGCCCTCGTTGTCTGGTCTGTGAGTTTTGGTGGGCGGCCCTCTCTTGGCAGGTTTGTTGTGGTGCCAAATTCTTTCAATTTTTTCATAATGGATTTAACGGTGCTCTGTGGGATGTTCAAAGTTTCAGATATTGTTTTATAACCCAACCCTGATCTGTACTTCTCCACAACTTTGTCCCTGACCTGTTTGGTCTTCATGGTGCTGCTTGCTTGGTGGTGCCCCTTGCTTGGTGGTGTTGCAGACTCTGGCGTCTTTCAGAACAAGTCTATATATACTGAGGTCATGTGACACTTAGATTGCACACAGGGGGACTTTAGTTAACTAATTATGTGACTTCTGAAGGTAATTGGTTGCACCAGATCTTATTTAGGGGCTTGATAGCAAAGGGGGTGAATACATATGCACGCACAACTTTTCAGTTTGAATTTTTTTAAACAAGTCATTTTTTTCACTTCACCAATTTGGACTATTTTGAAAAAATATTTTGGAAAAACGCCAAGGGGGATGAATACTTTTGCAAGGCACTGTAGAACCATACATAATATTTCCCAGCATGCTCTATTTCAGAGTTGTTTGTTTTACTGTAATGTCTGTGTTTTTGCATATATATTGATTGGTTGTTTACTTGTGTGCTACACAAATATAAATAACATCTAAACGAATCCAATCTATTAGTAATTGGATTTATTGCACCCGTTACTGAGATGGCTGTTCCAGTTTAGATGATTGAGGCATTCATTTTTTCCTGGCAGTCATTCTGAATGCAAGTTGTGGGTGATTAATAATTCCACTTGTTGGATATCCTAACTCTGCCTGGATTCCAATAGGAATTGCAAATCACTTAACATGCCAGCATAATGTGATTTGCAGGCCTGGTGTGGCCTGTAAATCAGGAGATTCCTAACACCAATGTGTTATTGTATAACTAGGCCCTCAAAGAAAGGCATTATGATACATGCAATGTATTGTCATAAATAATTACATTTTAAAGGCTAATAAGGCTTATGGAACCTTTCATAGGGGGTTTTAAGAAGAACCCTCCAAAGGTTTCTCGGTAGAACCCTTCATAGAGGGTTCTAGGTAGAACCATATATAGGGGGTTGTTTGAAGAACCCTACATAGTGGGTTTTAGAACCCTATGCAAAGGGTTCTACACAGCACCAAAAACGGTTCCACTATGTGGACAAACTGAAGAATCCTGTATGGTTCTACTTAGCACCTTTTTTTCTAAGAGTGCAGCTAGCTAGCACCACCTTAATAATTGTGTGTGTGTGTGTGTGTGTTGAAGAGTTTGAAAGGAGGATATGAGTAGTAAAAGAACACGTCATTCTTTAACCTTGAACAAATATACTTTGAAACAAAAGAATACACCACACACACATGGTTATGGGATCAACTAAAGAAGACAACTGTACCATGTCAGTTATTTAACCTTTATTTAACTAGGCAAGTCAGTTTAGAACAAATTATTACTCTACAATGACGACCCCGGCCAAACCCTCCCCAAACCCTGTGTTTAAAAAAATTATAACGTTTATTAATGATGAAAAATATGTATAACATTCCACCCGTGACCCACGATGTCATTTGACTCCAGGACTGGGCTACCTTCAGACAGTGGTAGTGTCAGGCCCTGATCTGTTTCACCTGTCTTTGTGCTTGTCTCCACCCCCCTCCAGGTGTCACCCATCTTCCCCATTATCCCCTGTGTATTTATACCTGTGTTCTCTGTTTGTCCGTTGCTAGTTCGTTTTGTTCATAGAACCTACCAGCGTTTTGTTTCCCTGCTGCCGCCTGTTTGCTTGCTCCTGTTTTCTAGTTTCCCGGTTCTGACCATTCTGCCTGCCCTGATCCTGAGCCTGCCTGTTGTCCTGTACCTTTGCCCCACTACTCTGGATTACCGACCCCTGCCTGACCTGACCCTGAGCCCTCCTGCACCTTATACCCTCTCTGGATTATTGACCCCTGCCTTGACCTGTTGTTTGCCTGCACCTGTTTGAGGAATATACTTTTGTTTCTTCAACAATGTCTGCACTTGGGTCATACCTTAAAACGTGATAGTATGACCTAGCATTGGCCACATTGCGGTAGGAATTCCGTGGGTTGTCTACTAGGCAGCCTACCACAACAGTAACCTCCCAGCCCCTCAGTAACCCGGCTGATAGCAGCGTCGTCAACCTGGTTTCCCGGGAATGCCGCTTACCTCCATTGGAGCACTTCGATGGAGAGTCGGGCACCTGTCGGGCGTTTCTTGCTCAGTGTTCCGTCGTCATGGAGCTGCAGCCTTCCTCCTTCCCCTCGGACCCCTCTAAGATAGCCGTATGCTTCAGTCTGAAGGGATTCTACTGCAGCTTCGGCAGGACTCCCTCAGTGTGGCAAACTATGCAGTGGATATCCGCACACTAGTAGAGGAGGGTGCCTGGAACCCGGAAGCGCTGTTCGACACGTTCCTGCATGGTTTATCGGAGGAAGTAAAAGACGAGCTTGCAGCCCTGAACTACCGACTGATCTCGACTCACTCATCGCTTTAACCATCCGGATCGATGGTTGGCTACGGGAACGTATGAGGGAGAAGAGGTCTGATTGCGGTCCCAATTGCTCACTCAAGGATCCCACCTTGCATCTGATAAACTCCGGAAGTCCCCGGTGTCTACGTCCCCGAGAGGATCCGAGCTTACCCGAGTTCCACTATGCAAAAACACAGGGTTGAAACCCAAACAAAAAAGGGAGGAGTACCTCGAATAAATAACACACACCCACAATGATTAACACACGGGACGAAACCCGAAATCATCTTCGCGATCCACAATGGCACGAAAGCCAAAACACACAGCACAGGTACTCACACGCACCAACGGACATAGTAACAATATTCGACAGCCCAATGGAAACCAAAGGGCACACTTATACAAGTACTAATCAGTGGGAATAGGGGACAGGTGTGCGTAATGAAAGTTCCGGAGGGATCCGTGACACATATTTTCATATTTTTATCATATTTGTACTGTGTACTTGAGCCTGTGTCCTCAAAAGTGACGACACCTCAGCAATTTAATTTTTTTTTTACCAGAAAGGTGAGATTTGAACCTTTCTTTGGCCCTCTCATGATAAAAAAATAACTTTTGGGTATTATATAGATTACATTTTCGATTACATGTAATTACATGTAACTGTTTTTAACTGTCTCCACATATCAAAATAGTATTCAGCATTAGTTCTGCCACATAATATTGGGCCCTATGGTGTCCATTGCATAGGCACCAAGGCTAATTCTAAATTCACAGGTTCTCCTGGCTCTCCAGGGTTCCACAGTCTCTTCCTCCACAGTGACGGAGACACGACAAACACCATGTCGCTGCAACTGAAATAGGTCAACAGCAAAAAAAGAAGACGAAATGATACATGAATTACTCATTCTCTTTCAAGGCCTTTGTAGATGGAGGAAGCGGATGCCGATGTAGAGATGAAACAGTGCCCCGTGAGAAACAAGTGTAAACTGCCATCCCGGCAACTGGGAGAGCTGAGAAGACTGACTCGTTCAATAGGTTGGAGTTGCTCCAACAACATAGCTGCTAGTTACTCCTTTTTGGAACTTCCCCTCTGATAAAACGTCATCTTCACACTGTTGTTACATTGGTAAAGTCATGATAACATGGCTACGCATCCACACCTCTCCGGCCAACTGACGTTTCCTCTCCACAATGAGTCTGGATTTGCCTCCCTCCCTGATGACTTCTGGAATGGGAACACATTCTGATTGTTATGATTGGTCCAGAGCTGGCCTTCATGAGGAAGTGATCAACTTTTGATACTCTGATTGGTTCGATTTGTTGGACACGATCCAATCGCTGATTCATTTGTTTTGTACAGCGCCCCTCATTGTCAACTCCCAAAAAACGACGTCTAGGATGGCAGTTTCAGACTGAATGTATATAGTAGCAATCGGTAGACCCGGGGAATTCCATTTAGGGTGAGTCGTCAGGCAAGTCATCCTTAGCTGTTTGTTCATACTATTTGGCCTCATTTCCTTAACTTGTCCCAACGTTGTCATGTGGTAATGTCATGGTAACACTTACATTGGATAGTCCATCTGTAGATGTTACTGACAGGCTCCAGATATGCTGTTGAAATGGTGCTAATAGTCTACAGATGGTTTGTTAAGCATCTATAGATGGACTGTAGACTGACTGCTGAGATGTTGACTGATAGTTTGTAGAGCATCTACTGATAAAGTGTTACCCTGTTTATACCTACCTGTTACTTTACGTCTTCCCCACAACTGTCCCTCAGCGTGTCTGACAGAGAGACAGCCGAGCAATGTATTTGTCGATCTACACGTCAGCTCAAGACGCCGGCTGCTACAGAATTTGGTCCCGTTGAGAAAATGTTTATCACACAGTGTCAAATAGATCAAGTGGTGAGATCTCAACGTAAACCTCAAAAGCAGTTATGAAAATCTGTGAAAAATCCGCATTCCTTTGGACGAGTTGGAGTCGAGAGCTCTGCATGTCTTAGGAATAGATGGCTGAAAATTGCATATCTCACTTATTCTCCATTCATTATTGCAGTATCTTTGGATAATGAATCAAAACTCAACTAATCATCTTTTCCACTGGGTTTTTACTTAAACATGTAAAGCCTTACATTTGGTGCAGGCTGACTTAAGTATGAGGGAAATAGGATTTCTGGAGACTGCGAAGGCTTAGTCCAATAATGATCATACATATACTGTAATTCACCCAAGTTTCAAAATATATGACATGCATTACATCCCACCCGTATCAATCATTTTATCTTGATTGGTAATCTCAACTCATTTCCTTGTATGATTAAAACGTATCATGTTGATAATGATGTGTAATTGGTGGAAAAAGCCATTCTTTTGTTTGGCCAAATGGTTCTTTGATGGTGGCACAACTGCAATTAAAGTCCTTACCTGGACATTATATCAAAGTCTGTGTGGTTTTGAGAAGTACACTGCTCCAATCCTATTGGATTAATTCCATTAACCGTTCACTTCCATTCTGTCACGCTCTGACCTTAGATATCTCTGTTCTCTTTCTATTTTGGTTAGGTCAAGGTGTGACGAGGGTGGGTGTGCTTGTTTATGTATTGTCTAGGGTTTTTGTATGTCTAGGGGTTTTGTAGGTCTAGGTATTTGTATGTCTATGGTGGCCTGATATGGTTCCAAATCAGAGGCAGCTGTTTATCGTTGTCTCTGATTGGGGATCATATTTAGGTAGCCATTTTCCCTTTTGTGTTCGTGGGTTCTTGTTCTATGTTTAGTTGCCTGTCTGCACTATTCATATTAGCTTCACGGTTCGTTTTGTTGTTTTGTTAGTTTGTTCATTGTTCATTCTCTTAATAAATATAGAATGTACGCACACAACGTTGCGCCTTGGTCCGATTCATACGACGAACGTGACACATTCGCTTCAGGGCGAGGTTGACCTGGCAGCAACTCAATACCTGTAGGCCAATTTGGCTGATGGCATCCATTTTGAACTACACATTCTCAATAAAGTGTAGCAATTTAACTAGAATAATATAGCTTCCTTCAAGGTTACCAGCTTCTACCACTGACTGCAGAGAGAGAGTTTGAGGTTTACAACAGTCTCTGGGCTGCTTGAAGCCGGAAAGCCATGATCCTAGAGGAAATGTCCACCAGGCCTTGCCCACCCTCGTTCAGTGGCAGGAACAGGGCTGCAGCTTTAATCCAGTGTTGTCCAGACCCGAAGAAATTGACAAGGGTCCTCTGAAGCTCTTGGATCAGACCCTTTGGTGTTTGCAAAAATCATTAGTCTGTGCCACAGGGTAGAGGCAGCAAGATTATTAGCTACCAGTACCCTTCCCCTATTAGACAGCTGTGGTAGCACCAATTTCCACCTTGATATTCTGGCACAGACTTTCTCCACTACACCTTCCCAGTTCTTTTTCTGAAAGACATCGGAGCCTAGAAAAAACCCCAGTCTTCATCCCATCTCTGCCCCACTGAAGCCCCCCTGGTAACCGTGGAGCGGACCCCATCTGAAGCCCCCCTGGTAACCGTGGAGCGGACCCCATCTGAAGCCCCCTTGGTAACCGTGGAGCAGACCCCATCTGAAGCCCCCCTGGTAACCGTGGAGCGGACCCCATCTGAAGCCCCCTTGGTAACCGTGGAGCGGACCCCAACTGAAGCCCCCCTGGTAACCGTGGAGCGGACCCCAACTGAAGCCCCCCTGGTAACCATGGAGCGGACCAACTGAAGCCCCCCTGGTAACCGTGGAGCGGACCCCATCTGAAGCCCCCCTGGTAACCGTGGAGCAGACCCCATCTGAAGCCCCCCTGGTAACCGTGGAGCGGACCCCAACTGAAGCCCCCCTGGTAACCGTGGAGCAGACCCCATCTGAAGCCCCCCTGGTAACCGTGGAGCGGACCCCATCTGAAGCCCCCCTGGTAACCGTGGAGCGGACCCCAACTGAAGCCCCCCTGGTAACCGTGGAGCGGACCCCATCTGAAGCCCCCCTGGTAACCGTGGAGCGGACCCCATCTGAAGCCCCCCTGGTAACCGTGGAGCGGACCCCATCTGAAGCTCCCCTGGTAACCGTGGAGCGGACCCCAACTGAAGCCCCCCTGGTAATCTGAAGCTGACCTGCCCACAGCGCTTCACTCTTTTCCCAATTGACTCTAGCTGAGGAGGCCCCCTCATACACCTTTAAAGCATGTGAGAGAACCTTAACATCATCACCACTTATAATAAATACTGTCTCGTCATCTGCATATGCAGACAGTGCTATCGTGGGACTCTTCATTACCCCTGGCACAGAGAAACCAGTAAGCTTCGCTCTTAAAAAACAAAGCATTGGTTCAATCGTCAGACTATATAACTGCCCTGAATTTGGGCATCTTTGGACAGGGATGGGGCAACTCAAACCACCCCCACCTTCACCATACATGAGGCCCCAGCATACAGTAAACTCATCCAAGACAAAATAATCCCCAAACCCAAAGGCTTTCATTGTTTTTAACAAGTACTGGTGGTCCACACGATCAAAGGCCTTCTCCTGATCCAAAGAGAGTAAACCCACATTTACATCAGACAGTTACAAATGTCTAAAACATCTCTTATTAGAAACAAGTTATCAACAATAGAGCGGTCAGGTACACAGTCAGACTGGTCCTTGTGGACCAACAATCCCAGATACTCTTTCAACCTGTTTGAGAGACATTTAGAAACAATTTTATATTCTGCGCAAAGCAAAGCAACAGGTCTCCAATTTTTTACGAGAGCCAAATCACCCTTTTTTTGGCAACAGTGAAAGCGCCGCACGTTGACAGGATACAGGAAGAGAACCCTCATGAAAAGATTCACACACCACTTCAAAACAAATCCTCCCCAATAGACCCCCAAAAGTGCTTATAAAACTCAGATGGTAAACCATCGATACCAGGGGCTCGGCCTGATGAGAGCTGCATAACTGCTGTGGACAGCTCTTGCAGTGTAATGTCAGGGTCCAATACGACTCTCTGCTCAGGTCCCAATTGAGGAAGACCGTGTAACAGCTGTTCAGTACACAGAGAGTCACAATCCTCCGCCTTATAGACGGCAGAGTACAAATCCACTGCATATTGACGCATTTCACTGTCATCCGTGGTCACCTTCCCATCAGGGAGGCGAAGGCAGACCATCTGTTTACGTTGCAATGTCGACTGTCCTACTGTAGTTTCTTTTTAAAGCGCTAGGAGCATCAATATCCTTGAGGGAAGCGAAACGAGACCTAATCAAGGCACCCTTCACTCTTTCATGCAGAAACGACCTCAGTTCATGTCTCTTGTCCTGTAAGTTCATGACTAGTCCAGGGTCGTTCTGAGTGAGCAGCTTCAATTCAATAGATTTGACGTGCTGTTCAAGGGCCTTAATAGTCTCTTTAACTTCAATACGAGACAGAGCAGTACACTGTTGACAAAACAATCGTATTTTGGCCTTCCCAACCTCCCACCATTGTCTCAAGGACTCAAAATTCGATTTTTGTAACCCTCCATTTCCCCAAAACAACAAAAACCTTTCACAAAACATGTAACAATTTAACATTAAAATACCAATAAGATAATGAGCTTCGTGGACAGGACAAGTGAATATCAACAGTAACAATATGGTGATCAGAGAAACCCACAGGAGTGATGTCACACCTTCCAACCCTACTACAGTAGTGCTCAGATACATGCAACCTGTCTAACCTTCCAACCCTACTACAGTAGTGATCAGATACATACAACCTGTCTAACCTTCCAACCCTACTACAGTAGTGATCAGATACAACCTGTCTAACCTTCCAACCCTACTACAGTAGTGATCAGATACAACCTGTCTAACCTTCCAACCCTACTACAGTAGTGATCAGATACATACAACCTGTCTAACATTCCAACCCTACTACAGTAGTGATCAGATACATACAACCTGTCTAACCTTCCAACCCTACTACAGTAGAGATCAGATACAACCTGTCTAACATTCCAACCCTACTACAGTAGTGATCAGATACATACAACCTGTCTAACCTTCCAACCCTACTACAGTAGTGATCAGATACATACAACCTGTCTAACCTTCCAACCCTACTACAGTAGTGATCAGATACATACAACCTGTCTAACCTTCCAACCCTACTACAGTAGTGATCAGATACATACAACCTGTCTAACCTTCCAACCCTACTACAGTAGTGATCAGATATATACAACCTGTCTCACCTTCCAACCCTACTACAGTAGTGATCAGATATATACAACCTGTCTCACCTTCCAACCCTACTACAGTAGTGATCAGATATATACAACCTGTCTCACCTTCCAACCCTACTACAGTAGTGATCAGATACATACAACCTGTCTGACCTTCCAACCCTACTACAGTAGTGATCAGATACATACAACCTGTCTGACCTTCCAACCCTACTACAGTAGTGATCAGATATATACAACCTGTCTCACCTTCCAACCCTACTACAGTAGTGATCAGATATATACAACCTGTCTCACCTTCCAACCCTACTACAGTAGTGATCAGATACAACCTGTCTCACCTTCCAACCCTACTACAGTAGTGATCAGATACAACCTGTCTCACCTTCCAACCCTACTACAGTAGTGATCAGATACAACCTGTCTAACCTTCCAACCCTACTACAATAGTGATCAGATACAACCTGTCTAACCTTCCAACCCTACTACAGTAGTGATCAGATACAACCTGTCTAACCTTCCAACCCTACTACAATAGTGCTCAGATATATACAACCTGTCTAACCTTCCAACCCTACTACAGTAGTGATCAGATACAACCTGTCTCACCTTCCAACCCTACTACAGTAGTGCTCAGATATATACAACCTGTCTCACCTTCCAACCCTACTACAGTAGTGATCAGATACAACCTGTCTCACCTTCCAACCCTACTACAGTAGTGATCAGATACAACCTGTCTCACCTTCCAACCCTACTACAGTAGTGCTCAGATACATACAACCTGTCTAACCTTCCAACCCTACTACAGTAGTGATCAGATACATACAACCTGTCTAACCTTCCAACCCTACTACAGTAGTGCTCAGATACATACAACCTGTCTAACCTTCCAACCCTACTACAGTAGTGATCAGATACATACAACCTGTCTAACCTTCCAACCCTACTACAGTAGTGATCAGATACATACAACCTGTCTAACCTTCCAACCCTACTACAGTAGTGATCAGATACATACAACCTGTCTAACCTTCCAACCCTACTACAGTAGTGATCAGATACATACAACCTGTCTAACCTTCCAACCCTACTACAGTAGTGCTCAGATACATACAACCTGTCTCACCTTCCAACCCTACTACAGTAGTGATCAGATATATACAACCTGTCTCACCTTCCAACCCTACTACAGTAGTGATCAGATACAACCTGTCTAACCTTCCAACCCTACTACAGTAGTGATCAGATACAACCTGTCTCACCTTCCAACCCTACTACAGTAGTGATCAGATACAACCTGTCTCGCCTTCCAACCCTACTACAGTAGTGATCAGATACAACCTGTCTCACCTTCCAACCCTACTGCAGTAGTGCTCAGATATATACAACCTGTCTCACCTTCCAACCCTACTACAGTAGTGATCAGATACAACCTGTCTAACCTTCCAACCCTACTACAGAAGTGATCAGATACAACCTGTCTAACCTTCCAACCCTACTACAGTAGTGATCAGATACATACAACCTGTCTAACCTTCCAAGCCTACTACAGTAGTGCTCAGATACATACAACCTGTCTAACCTTCCAACCCTACTACAGTAGTGATCAGATACAACCTGTCTAACCTTCCAACCCTACTGCAGTAGTGATCAGATACATACAACCTGTCTAACTGATCAGATACATACAACCTGTCTGACCTTCCAACCCTACTACAGTAGTGATCAGATACATACAACCTGTCTAACCTTCCAACCCTACTACAGTAGTGATCAGATACATACAACCTGTCTAACCTTCCAACCCTACTACAGTAGTGATCAGATACATACAACCTGTCTGACCTTCCAACCCTACTACAGTAGAGATCAGATACATACAACCTGTCTAACCTTCCAACCCTACTGCAGTAGTGCTCAGATACATTCAACCCGTCTAACCTTGCTGCACTGACACCACCTTAATTAACTTCTAGCCATGTGTACTGCCTAACTTTTGCATTCCTTACTCTCCACACATCCGAAAGCTCAAACTCAGTTAATAGACCAGACAGACAAGTGGCTGACCGCAGGTGAGGTTCTTCAGCAGTGCGATCAAAAGTAAAATTCACTGTATAGTTCCAGTCCCCCCCCTAAAACCATACACCCCTCTTGGTCACACTGTCTTAAGGTTTCCTGTATTTGATCAAAAACAGCAATATGCTCTGTACCCTCATTAGGAGCATAAACACAAAATAAAATAAAAAAACATAACATCCACCTTGACCAATAAAACCCGACCCTTGACAATCTCTATTGTAGATACCACAGTCACCCCTAAGCCTGAGGAAGACAAAATCTCCACCCCAGCACTGAAATTAGTACCATGACTGAGTATATGCTGCCCCTCCCACCACATACCCCAGTCAACCTCATTTTCCTCATCACTATGTGTTTCCTGAAGGAAAACTACATTAAGCCTTTTCTGTTTTATTACTTCTAATACCCAAGCCCTCTTCCTGTCCCTTCCCCCATTAATATTGAGAGAACCTACCCTTAGTACCTCCATATAGAAAAGAGAAAGGAAAAGCAGAAGAAACCACAGAGAAACCAAAGACAAAAAAGTGTCACGATCTTTCAAGATCGAACCCAGAAGCAGACCAGGACAAGGAGCGTAAGAAGAAGGTGAGTATTTATTTACAATTAAATGTGAAAGGGTAGATATATCCAGATGGCGTAGCGGGCAGTGGTGGAGAATTGATGAGGGGAAATAGGTGAATCCAATGGAGTAGTTGAATCCTCTGTCAACCAGGCGGGAATGGAGAGAATGATCCAGGTGAGTAACTGAAGGCAAAACAAACGGAGGTAAGTTCAAGGCAAGCAATAAGTAAACGAAAACAACAAAACAAATACTATCCAGCTGGAGTCTGGTACTAAGGCACAACATACTGTTCATGGCTAACGATCCGGCAGGGAATGGAAGTCAGGTCAGAGCTTTTGAAGGGGAGAGATGATGATCAGGACAGGTGTGCAGATTACTGATGGGAAACAGGTGCGGGTGAACATCAATCTCCCAACGAGCTAATTCGCCCGGCAACCAGACAGGGTGCGTTCCAGGACACCTGAAACACACTCCAGGACAGACACACAGGCAAACCCAGACTCAGGAAGCGGGATTCGTGACAAAAAGACACCCTATGAAGCATGATCATCGTCATTATTTAAATGTTCTCTTATTAACCTGACCACGTTTCCCACCACCTTTTGCTGCTGCAATAGCAGTAAAAAATGTCCTCAAGCGAAACCACTTCTTCTCACTCAACTGGTCTAACCCCACCGTCTCTGTAACGTCACAGCTGACCTCACAAACTTATCGACATCAAAATAATCTGCCAATTTGACAGATTTCCCAAAAGTCTTATCCAGAAACCCATTTACCTCCTCTTGATCATAAATTGAGTCCTCACCAGCTCCTATCATATCAAAAGAGATATCCATATCCTTCTCCTGATCCTCCTCAGCTGAGGCCACAGACCACTGACTCCCTTCTACCACATCCCTTTCAACACTCCCCACTTGCACCCCATCACTCGTACCAGGCATCTCCGCCACTACCTGGGAGACTAGTCCCACCTGAACCCCATTACTCGTAGTGGGCATCTCCTCCACTACCTGGGAGCCTAGCTCCACATGAACCCCTCCTGTACCCCAGCACTCGTAGTGGGCATCTCCTCCACTACCTGGGAGCCTAGCTCCACATGAACCCCCTCCTCTACCCCATTACTCGTAGTGGGCATCTCCTCCACTACCTGGGAGCCTAGCTCCACATGAACCCCCTCCTCTACCCCATTACTCGTACTGGGCATCTCCTCCACTACCTGGGAGATTAGCTCCACATGAACCCCCTCCTGTGCCCCATTACTCGTACTGGGCATCTCCTCACCAGTCTGAGGAACTGGCTCTTCAGATCCATCCTTACCTTCTACAACAATATTTTTCTGCTGCATAACATTTCCCTCTAATACAAGTTGCAACTCCGTGGCCTCAACACGGATAACTTGTTCCTCAGCAACAGGTGCTTGTGGCTGCTCTACCACTGTTGGCCCACCTCTCTCTACATCAGTGGGCCCAGGCATTACGAGGACCACCTGCGCCCCTCCCTCTGCCTTCTCCCTTTTCGGGCAAGCATGTCGCTTATGGCCAACATCCCCACACTCAAAACACCGTTGACTACCCGTACTAGCATAAGCCATATACAGTCAATTGTCATATTTGACTTTAAACGATAACTCCAAAGTCAGCGGTGAGTCCAAAAACATAAACACCTGTCACCGAAACGACATAACCTGTTTCAACGCCGGGTGTTTGCAACCCAACGGGACAACCTTAATTGAACTTGCAAACTTCCCAAAGTGCAATAACTCGCACTCCAGTAGCTCATTTGGAATAAACGGCGGTACATTTGAAATCGTTACCCTTGTTGACGGAGAAAAAAGCGACGTAACGTGAATAAACATTCAACCATACGATCAACAAGGCGCTCTTCTTTAAGAAATACCACCACCGCTTTATTCATCTGTGACGCATAAGCAACATTCTCATATCCTACCTTCTCTCCTACGGCGACCAGAAACTCCTCCACCGTGACAGCAGCTTCAGTAACACACCTAAAGCCATGCTTAAGTGACAGGGACGGCATCCCCATTCGGGCTGCCATCCCCGCCAAAATCAGGGTAATTTCGATACGAAAAACAAAATACTTAATTACACCACAACTAAAATAAAAATAATAACCTTAATCATGCACAGAAGAAAACAAAGAATGCCACCAAGAAAGAGAAAACCAAAAGAAAGTTCTGAATATCTAACTCTACACAACACACGCACTCCCTCGGTCATACAATTCCCAGCACGCACCAAAAACTCCCAGCATGCAGAGAGACAGAGAGACAGAGAGACAGAGAGACAGAGAGACAGAGAGACAGAGAGAGAGAGAGAGAGAGAGAGAGAGAGAGAGAGAGAGAGAGAGAGACACACAGAGAGACACACAGAGAGACACACAGAGAGACACAGACAGAGAGACACACAGAGAGACACAGACAGAGAGACACAGACAGAGAGACACAGACAGAGAGACACAGACAGAGAGACACAGACAGAGAGACACAGACAGAGAGACACAGACAGAGAGACACAGACAGAGAGACACACAGAGAGACACAGACAGAGAGACACACAGAGAGACACACAGAGAGACACAGACAGAGAGACACAGACAGAGAGACACAGACAGAGAGACACAGACAGAGAGACACAGACAGAGAGACACAGACAGAGAGACACAGACAGAGAGACACAGACAGAGAGACACAGACAGAGAGAATGCAATTTAAGTTGTGGCTGTCATTTTAGCCATACTGAAATTAAGTGAAAAAAACACATTTCGAAAAGAAGAAAATGAGGGACTGCCTTTGATGGAAAGGGTCCATCAAGGATAGAGAGACTGAATGTGTGTCAGATCTGTGGCAGCTGTAATTTCTGGTAGTATTCCTGCGTAATAAGTGTGTCAAAGTCGTGACTGAATTCCAGTCAAGGAGAGTGTCAGACATTTTTAATCCAGTTTGCTTGTATAAACCCAAACATAATAATATCATTATTCATACACACACTGTGCAAACAGCATTCTAAGAAATACTTGGAAATCTCATGTTTGTGTGGATTTGTGCAAGGTTTAGCTTCATCTTACCCACAAGGTCTATTTATTCAAATCAGCACATCAAAACACACGATGAATCAAGAAACACATGCTTTAGATACAATACATCGACTGCCAATACACTATCATCACATCTCCCAATCCCACAGACCGAAACGTAACCGCTAATACGTCCTCTGTACAATGTCATACTTCCCAGTCATTTGTGGGCCGTCACTCGTTATAGCCACTTACCAAATGAGCCTCTGCCATTTCCTTTTCACCCCGAACCCAACGTGACCCAGCCGGGCCCTTGTAAATTCTCCTCCCATCTGGCTTTGCCTTAAGCAGATGTCCAAGTGTCCATATTTAATCGCCTCTGTCAAAATGGCCTCCCGTCATCATGCAGCAGTCAGTCGCTCTGAGGTAGAGCAGACCCGGTCTACATCCTAAATGGCACCTTATTCCCTGTATAGAGCACTCCTTTTGACCAGGGACAATAGGACTCTGGTCAAAAGTAGTGCGCTCTATAGGGAATAGGGTGCTACTTAGGACACACAGTCTGAGGGAGACATTCCAGTCTGAGCAGCCCTCCTTGCAACACGAGGAAATGAGATTGTGTCAGGACTATTTCGGAGAGCGCTTTGAAGTCTTATTTTACACCGCCTCAGGGGGGACTGCAGCAGAGAGAGAGGTAGGGGTATCAACTGAAACGTCTGAAATACCCCGGAACCCAAAATACTTTATCCGTCTGATCCACACACCACGTAGGTGGTCAGAGGGCTCGAGAGAAGCAGGGAGAAGTAGCGAAGGGGTTGTAAGATCGTATGTCACTTCCTGTATGCCACTGGTTCACTTGATTTCACGTGGTGTTTTATCTTACTACACCAGTATGATGTCTACATAGGGGGAGTAATTCTATACAAATGCATGCAAAACACTGCAGGGGCAAAGAAAGTGATGAGGAGAGATGCTTTACTGGCTGCATTATTCACTTACATTCGTGCATCATGAACCAAATGTCCCTTTCAAGCACGAATACATCATGAGATCGTCTTCTCAACGTCTACAGGCCAGAGAGAGACGTTCAAGGCTAAAGAGAATAACGATAGGAAGAAACACGTCTCAGTGTCGCCGGGAAACATTTGTGTATTCTTTTTTTTTTAAAGGAGAGAGAGATTTAGGCCTAGAAGAGCTCGTGGGAGTTGTCTCTCTCGATGAGTCGTTGTTGTTTTTTCAGCGACCTTTTTTTTTACACATAGTATATGGTATGTTGTGTCTCGGGTTATGGCGGAGATTGTTTTGGAGGTACACAATGATGTGGATATCATTAGTATCATCTCCAGTGATTCTCAAGGACAAAGCTTTGTTCCAACGACATACGGCAGCGATTTGACATGGACATGACATTCAGAGGTTAGGAATGGGGGTTGGAGACACACACACACACACATCCAGGAGCCTCTGCTGCAATCAGGCAGACCTGACAGTGACCAATTGACGCTCTCTTCACTATAACAATAAAAGTCAAATTACACACACACACACACACACACACACACACACACACACACACACACACACACACACACACACACACACACACACACACACACACACACACACACACACACACACACACACACACACACACACACACACACACAACAGAGAGGGAGAGACTCCCTGGTGTGGATGGTGGATACCCTGGCCCCCACCTCCCCTGCTGCGTCCAGGGAAGGCTTCCAGGCGAGAGGGCATCCCGTGGTGCCATTTGAGTCTCCTTGCCAGCTCCAGACAACTTCACTATCCCTGCCCTAGCAGGGGGCGCTAATCGCATCAGAACCCCCTGACAAGAGGCATTCAATTCTGCTTCGGCTCCCTTAAGAGTCTGACACCCAGCAGTCCTCTCTTCTCTCTACAGCGTGGTGACGTTACAATGAGATGGTTGTGGGTTTTGTTTTTTACCGCCGTCTAAATGTATTTGGAGACAGATTTACGATTCCGTGTCACCGGGCGAAATCTGAATTGGCAGAATCGAGCATTGCTGCCAGCCCCGGTTCTTCTAGATGTGTGAATGATGGAATGAGTGGGCTTTTATATTCCCACTGTGGTGAATTCCAAACACGATCAAACCCCTCTTTTGTCGGCTAGGACTGAGGAACAGTAATGAATAGACTTTATGGATCTCAGGAGGTTCTCGTGGTGTCATGTGGAATTTCCGTAAACATTAGCGAGTGACGGTCATACTCGAAACGCTTCTAGCATTTTCCATGACGTTATGTGAATGCTTGTAGATGATAAAGGATGAGACAATCCATACACGTCTGTGACAACAGGGTCATGGTCAAGGTTGGTTCTGTGGCTTAGCTGGACATGGGTCGGCTCCCTCTTGCGTCCCTCAAAACAGTGGGGTGGTGGTCTTGAAAAAAAGGACGCTACCGCTTTAAGAGGTCCGTCCGCTGTCCCTTGCCACCCTCGATCAATTTTGGCCGGCTCCTACTGTTCGCAGCACTATGCATTTCCTTTCCAGTTGTCTTGAGTGTGCAGGTTTGCGTGTGTCTGCATGTGCGTGTTTGTGTCAGATTTGCCTTGGTGTGTATGCAATGATGTGTTGACCAGTGTCTCCAGGTATACTTTGCATCTAAGGACGGCTGGTGACTCGTTGTTTACGTTTTTCGAAAGCCTAACCACCGTTCCCGCTCCTCAAATTCAGAGAATGAGATGCTTTCGCCAAAAGCCCAAGACAACAAGGACTACTTGGGGCATCTTTCGTCTTATCCGAAATCCACCAAAACTGAGGAAAAACGCTAGTGACTGTTTTAAGCAGCTTTGTGGCCTGCACTGTCGCATGGGCTTCGTGGGGAGCCAGGCTTCCTGCAGCTACGCCTTCATTCATCACCTTACTTTCAATGGCCGCTGCGCCGCCTCTAGGCTAGCGAGCCAGGTAGGGTGCCGTGCTAGCACAATGTAGGGGGATTAGTTTCAAAGCAGCTCGGGCGAGGCCCTGCGTCCCGGGCCACCATTCAGCCCTAGCAGGGGAGCCATAGCTGAGGAGCGCTGTGGGAGCAGCCAAGGTCATCGTGGAGGGAGACTGGGAAAGGAACCCTGGGAACCAGCCGTCTCCCCCTGCTAATCAGAGAGCTAGCCAGGCTAGCAGCACAGCAGGTGTCTCCCCCGCTAAATGTACATCTGTTTGGACCGCGGATAACGTGGCTGACAACGAGATAATGCCCCATGGCTTTACTTTTTCCTCTCTCTCTTCTTTCTCTACTCTCCTTTTCTCTCTTCTTTCTTCTTTTTTTGTTCCGCTATTTTGCTTTCTGCTTTTTTTGTTGTTTTCGTACATCTTTTCTTTCTGGTTGTTTCTACTGAAACACTAAATGTACGCTTACGTCTCAGACTTGCTTTGCACTTGACTGGAAATCAGTCCCAAGTTATTAAAGAGAGATTGGGGGGGGGGGGGGGGGGGGGGGGCTGAAAAGGTTAGGGAGGATCCAATTAAGAGGGGGGGGGGTATAGAGAGTGAAGCAGAGGAACTTTTTTCAAGTTTCTTTTAAACACAAGATATACAACCACTGTAATGGTTCCATGGATATTATAAGCCCTATTGCTTAATCCTCTCTGTATTATAACCAAGTTCAATGACGCAATCTCAAAGAGAGAACTGGGCTACAGGTGAAAGTAGCTGGTAGTGGAGTTTTTGGCTCCTGCTTTTCTCCACCGAGTGATTGAAGCGTATAATAATGATTACAGGCATCACTTTAAGCCGATTGGGCATCCTGGGGAGCGAGGAATAGGACTAAGGAACTCCGACGGGACATCTGCAGGCTTCAGTAGCACAGTGGCCTAGTAACTCTCAAAGAGAAGACCGACCGGGATATTAGCAACGAGGTTGGGAAAGAAAACAAGAAATTAGGTAACGAGGATGTAGAAATAAACTACCGTTGACGTCTTCCGTTTTGAGTCAAGAAGGCAACCATGTTTTTTTTCTCCGCCCCTCCACCCCTGTTGGGATATTGGCAAGTTGTCATGACGACAGGGATGTTCTGCTGATGAAGTCCCGCTCCTCGTGGTCCAATCAGATTGTGGAGTCTAAAACTGCAGTACGAAACAGGAGAGGACGCACCTATTCCAGTTGCACAATGCCGAGAAGGACAGCCCGATCCTGGACCACCTACGGACGAAATGGACGATTTGGGGGAGACAGTCAATGGGGCCGCCATGGCTCGACAAAACACAGCAGGGGTCGAGGATGAGGGGCTGCCAGGTAGGGGGTCCAATATCGTGTCTGATGCTGTTCATGTCACAATTCATCATTGCTATCAATATGATGGTCGAAGCGTTGTTTACAATTCTTTTCATGATCGACTTATGGAAAAATACAGATACCGGGCGGTCACTGTGTAACGCTATGAGTATTGGCGGGAATGTTTTTGTGAAAATATTGTTTCTGGTGGGTTTTTTTTCAGGTGTACTTTTCCCAAATTCGTAATCCACTCCTGCAGGTGGTTTTACAGATGCGAACGGAAAAAGAAAACAAATGTTTGACACAATTCTGTATGTGTTGGTTTCACGGTGGGTTGTAAAGCTATTGTAGAATAGGCTAATGTTCAGAAACCACAGGTAGCCAAATGAACAGAAAACTCTCCCAGTGAAGTGCGATTCAGGCCTTTTTATTCAGAATCCTGGGCTACATTTTCCTATTATTTTCGTCTTTGGGCTGGCTTCAAAACTGGCTGAGCCAAAGCTGAGCTGTTTATAGCGCTTAGGGGGGGCTCCCTCTGTTTTTCTCTGAGCACTGCAGGTAGCCACTGCGGTCATCATCCTTTTAAAACGCGCCTCGTATTCTTCTTATTAAATCACAGCTGCCCACAATTAAATATCGGCCTCCTTGGAGTTTTTAAAATGGGTCTGGAATACGGACCTGGTCATAAGATGATTATAATTTGCTACTCTCTCCATCAGCAGGTCTGTTTAGCACCACACTGCCCAACCTCCCCCCTCCTCGTCTCCCCCCCTTCCCCTCGTTCATCCCCGATCCCTCCATCATGGGGTCTCTGTAGGAAGCCATTTGTCAGACTGACCCCCGACGGTGGATGTGTTTGACTCTTCAAACCTCCAAATGAAATGGATGTTGTCAGCATGGAGAAACCATCTTTATTGGCTCCTGGCTGGATATCAGCGGATATATTTTTTTAAATGTTGTGGTGTTGGACAGTTTTGCAAATGGCGGTGGCTCCACACTGAGATGGTTCGCTGTAGTGGGTGAGAGATCAGGACCACAGTGTTCTAGGAAATTACAGACTGACTCTGTTTGAAGTTGGGATTACGTTGAAATTTTTTTGACCACATAACCCCATTCATTAAGTTCTTCAAAATGTCTCTCAAATGCTTTCAAATTATTGATACGTTGACTAGCAAGAACATCTTGTGACTGAAGTGATTGTAGAGCACATGTTCCCGAAAAGTTTATAGAGTTTGAAGAAGGCCACGTCGCTGGTAGGATCGAGCAAGGGTATAACTTTTTTCCCCAATTCAGCATTTCTAAAACAGTGTGTTTTAAGTCTGTCACTTTTAAGAGCCTATTCTCTTCAGCCTCACAACAAAAACACACCAAAGCAGCATGAGGCTAAGTCTAAGCTGGTCAGTTGGACCTCCGGTTGGAGATACTGAGGCCAATTGGACAGGGGAGATAACTGCAATAATGGGAAGTTGGTTTTGGAGAAATAGCCCCAAAGCCATAGCTATCACTCTAAGCTGATTGCTGGATTATTTTGTCGTTTTAGATGGCAATCAATGTCGCCAAGGGCAAAGACAGAAAACCATGCTTCAACCTTGATTCAACCTCCATTCAACCTATTAACAGTTTAAAAATAGTTCCATCCAGCAGTGATGGACACATAACCTTGAACAGCAACGGCGAGATACAACAGAGCAAGTTGTACATGTCATTTTGTAAACGAAAGCATGTTGGCCAGTATTTGAAACTCATGTCCCGAAATGTTTGCTATTCTATTGAAGGATTGCTAACTCAGTGTTTTTCCTGTTATAGGAAATGGGTTTTCAATTGCTTTGATGCGGTGTGCCACATGTGTAATAGGTTTGGTCCCTCAACGTTAATAACCAATGACAGCAGTCTCTTACGATGGATCCTTCATAAGGGTCTTAAAGGCTTCGAACTCTGAGCAGCAGGTCAATCACAACACGCACTGGGGGGGGTTTTACCAGGAAACCGATATAGGGGGAAAGACCAGGTGTCTTATGATGCAGATTAGTAACACTTAGGTTTGTGAGATTGGAGGTGAGATGTGGCGAGCAGCTCTCCACAGTATGAACCTCGTGACCTTGGGTCTGAGGAGGAAGTGAGTTGTTTTTAGAAACGTTCTGCTTTATGGACCAGTGTCCCCTTTTTAGCAATGGAGAATGGTACGTCCCGGCCAGAACCGAGATGTTATAGAAAACATGGAGTCAATATGCATTTCAGTTATTCACCACAAGCTTCCTGTAAGGCAAATGTCTTTGGTTTTTGGGAGTGTGAGATATTTCTACCCGTTTTACTCCCCAAGCCTTAGACCATAAGGCTTATGAATCCACGCCTAGACGAAGCTGTCAAAAAGCCACAAAACCCGGAGCAAACGAGCGCAACCTGTTTGGAAGTCCTTTATTTGCATCGTGTAATCAAGCGACGTTGCCATCTGGATAAATCAACACTTGAATCATCTGAAGAGGACGGATTATAAGCAGCCATTTCCCAGTCTGTCATCAATCGCCATGGACGCCATGTGTCAGTAAATGTCATCTTGAGGTTGATTGGACCACCCAGAGTTCGGCCCATTAAAGGCCATGCTGTTTTCATTCAGAACTTCCAGAGCTGTAGCCCCGACCATGTTTCCCCCACCCACCCCACGGCTCCCCCCAGCTAACCCACATAAAGACCTCTGATCTAGGGCTGGGGTCCCCGTAAATTACTGTGTTTAAAGGAACCCCGAACATGATCAGAAAGACCTAGGGTCCCCAGAGCAATGGGAAGCAATGGGAACATCGTGTTCCATACTGTTAGTGTACATTCCTCCCTGGAACGAACCATAACAAGAACACTTCAGATGATGTCGGTGATACCAGGGAACCTTGAAGGAGTTGGTTGGTTTCGGAGCCCCTGGCTTGACGTATGCCTGATGCGTCTTGCACGTAGAGATTGCAGGGGAGGGGTTCTTCTGGCTCGCTAATTGCTCATCAGTTGTCAGTGCAGAAAAAGTAACGCTGTCTAACGCTGTCAGAAAAGGGCAATGGATGCATACAGTACGATATTTCTTTCTTTTCATTTAATAGAGAGAGAGACCACAGACGGAGCTCAGAGAGAGCATGGTTAGAGCAACTATGTGCAATGTGTCCACATTTGTTAACACAGCAGACATAAAGAGAAAGAGCAAGATTGCAAACAGGTTTGATCACCGTGGGGCTGTCCAGACTCTACTGACAGGGGAGGAGGAGATGGTGATGGTTGCCTCTTAGAGGCACGTTTCTCCTGTCAACTAATGGTTGCCAACAGCGCTGTGGTGTTCATTTGCGGTGTCCAGTTCAGTGAAGAGACAAACACTGACACCACAAAGACAGGAGCTACTAGACAAACGACGATACAGTCTCCAATTGACCAATGGTGTACCTGCTTGTTGCACCAATCATTATTTCAGGGAAAGGCTAGAGAATTGGACTTTGTTAAAAAAACTGATGCATTGGTCTATCGAGAGTTCAAATTCACTTGCACCCTAATAAATAAGAAGAAGATTAAAAGAAATACGAAATCAAAAGTGTTAATTGTAGTGGGAAAAAAGTTCCTTTATCTAGTAAGATTTTAATATTATGCTATTTGTTCAAATCCAATTGGTTTGGGACACGTAGATCCCCTGAATGCAGCTCACTTTCCAGCCCACTTTCCAGCCCACACTCCCAAACACCTAGATCCACTGAACGCAGCTCACTCTCCAGATCCCAATCACCTGAATTCTAATCACCTGTTCACACAGCTGTATGTCATTATCACACACTATTTAGTTCAGGTCTTTGCACCCCATCGTTGTGAGGTATTGTTTGTTTTGTGACACACGTCTTTCAGAGCGCTGGTTTTTCCCGTGATTTACTCATCCCGTGTATGATAGTTTTGGCCTGCCTCACTAACGACGCCTTTTTCCTGTTCCCTGCCTGTACTGTTGCCCTTTTGGACCCCCGGTGTATAACCTTCTGCTTGTCATTGGACCCAGTTACCTGCCTCCTCCTGTGGTCCTTTGCAATAAACACCTGCTGCTCCCTGCGCTTGAAACCAGCTCTCTGTCTCCCATCGTACTCATTACAGGTTCAAGATAAAGAGCTCCCGTCCCTCGCAGTCAATTTAGACAGGAGAATTACTAAGGGAGTTGTGCCTCACCAACGTGACGTGTGAAATCCAATATTTGTGACAAATGGTAGATGTCTTGCCTAATACACTGTTTCTACTTCGTGAATCATTTTCATTGCCAGAGCAGGCTAGATGGATCTGACGGTTTCTTCTTCGTGTGGTTGCAAGTCAGTCAGTGTAACACAGATTTCAGTCGATGACTGTTATTTTAATTCCCCCATCCCTCTTGCTCATCAACATTCCTTTAATGCTCCATGACAGTTTCAATCTCTTCATTGTAAAATCACAATTAGAATACGTATATTCTGGTTCAATTACAAAGATGTTATTAGGCTAATTGGCGGCCCATAACTCTAAGCTGTGTAGTGACTACAAGTCAGTTATGGAACGGGTGCATCTCTCTTTCTCTCTAAACCGACATAAGTTGAAACATTGGCATGTAACTCCCACCAATAAGGGCCATTCTTGAGCAGCGCCAGACATCCCTCCCACCAACTTGATATGACTGAGAATAATTCAAAACTGGCTCAACTAGGAGGACACTACATGGTTCCATGTATGGGGAACCTCTGCCTTTGTTCTATGGACGGATGAATTCAGTTTATTGTCAACATGATCGAACCGTTTGACCTAAGAAAGCAGAGTTGGTGGTGATGACACCTGGTATACTACCTCATAGTCATGTTTCAGTTGTCCTACCGTCATTTACAGCAGAGACTACATCTGCGTCCTTAACGGCAGCCTTAATCCCTACATAGTGCGCTACTTCTGACCAGAGCCCTTCAGGGAATTGAGTGTCATTTGCGTCGTAGCTTTAGGAGTGCAGGGATCAGCCGTTACTACACTTTATCGAATGACAGGTGGGGTTTTAATGACGCGTCGAGCTGTCCAGGCGACGTGATGCGCAGAAGAGCGGCGGCCATTTTGAATGACCAAAGACTACGGTGGAGAAGATAAAGTAACAGCGGTCTATAGGGAGGC
Organism: Salvelinus fontinalis; assembly: GCF_029448725.1. NCBI lineage: Eukaryota > Metazoa > Chordata > Actinopteri > Salmoniformes > Salmonidae > Salvelinus > Salvelinus fontinalis. The sequence continues at coordinate 22,686,463 of NC_074704.1, read as the reverse complement.
CATTCCCTGAGGTCTGACCTAATGACAGCTTCCTGTCTGTCTCTCTGCCTTGCCTCACACATCTGAGAGAGGGAGTGGGAGAGAACATCTGTGGGGTTCTGGACCACTGCTTCAGTTAAAAGGAGGGATGGGGGGGGGGGGGGGGGCTGCATGGCGGATGGATTGCTTTTCATTTATTTCGCGATGGTGCCCATTGGTTTTGATTATGGCTGCCTCTTTCAAGTTGGAAATAGGCACGGTCCAAAAGACAGTGCTGTCTTTTTCTTGCGTTTTCTCTTTGTGTCTTTGTGACTGCGTGGGGAGGGGGATGGGGACATATGTCTGTGTTTTGGTGTGTGTTTATAAATGATGGGCACGTGTGCGCGTGAGTGCAGATGCTTGTGCAACGAAATTGGCCGATAGGTTTTTGTGCACCATACATGTGTGTGTGTGCGTGTGCACATGTGTGTATGTGTGCGTGGGTCTGTCTCATTTCCCCGGCACAGCTGCAATAGGAATAGATTGATGTGAAACACACACATGTTTAAAGGCGAAGAGCTGGACAGACGTGGTCTTGGTACCAGATGGGGGTTTGTAATGAAAAGAGTAATCCCTACCCAGGCATCACTTCCATCAATCCAGCACTACAAAGTGATTCATTGAGGTTTCACAAGAAATCTCTCTCTGCCTCTCTCTCTCTCTCTCTCTTTCCCCCTCTCTCTCTTTCCCTCTCCCTCTCTCGAAGACTTGCAAATGTAGCATTAGCTAATATTCAGAGAGCAGCTCGCCTTTTTATGCACCAGGGCCCTTCTCTGATTGAGCTCCAGTTGACGCATTGCAAATGAGTTGCAGTGCCACATCTAGCTAGTGAAGCAGGCAATGTCTCTGATTTGTATTCAATATACATGTCACTTCAGGACATGCTAGTTTGGAGGCTGTGGATTTTCTCTCTCTCTTTCTCTCTCTCTCTCTCTCTTTCTCTCTCTCTCTCTCTTTCTTTCTCTTTCTCTCTCTCTCTCTCTTTCTCTCTCTCTCTCTCTCCCTCTTTCTCTTTCTCTCTCTTTCTCTCTCTCCTTTTCTTTGCCTTTTTCTTCTCTTAATTCTACTCCCCAGCCATAAAAAATGTCTTTCTTTGCCACAGTTCCTCGTTATTACAAAGACGCAGCAAATTGGACACAGAAGCAATTAAGGGAGCGGCAGCCTTGCAAGTGTGTTAATAAGCACAGTCCCTTTCATTCCTTGTGTATGCAAGGCTCTTCCTCCCTCTCCGATTCCACACTCCCACCCTCTTTTTCCATCTCTCTCTTCCTCTCACCCTCCCTTTCTCAGTAAATCTATGTTTCTCTTTCCCTCTCTCTCCCTCTCTCTATTTCTCCCTCTCTCGACATATCTATTTCTCTCTCTCACTCCTGCGCTCTCTCGACATATCCCTCTCCCTCCCCCCCCCTCCCCTCTCTCTCCCTCTTTTAGTAATAGTGTATGTTTAGCTCGTTCTAAGCAACTCTGTGCAGGGAGTATGGGAGGGAGATGGAGTTCTCTGTCGTAGACTTACATCACACTTGCACAATATGTCAAGAATTCAACATGCATTACCATGTGGTGGAGCGAATGGAGTTTGGTGTAGCGGAATGTTTAAAGTGGTGGTAAATGCAGTGTATATGAGGTTCTTATGGGACTTTGAAGACAGTGATGTCTAAGGGAACACCTGAGTCTATGGGAGACAATGTTGCCTCTCTCCATTCTCAGCAGCTTCCATCAAAATCAAAGCATTGGGAAGGCAGATACCCTCCGAAGCTGAGAATACATGTGGGAATTCATTTCCAGCTCTTTGCTGAAAAATCAACAACAAAAATATCCTGCTTTCTCTTCCTCTTTTTTTAGGAAGACAACTTCCATGTCCTCTTTCCCTCTTCCTCTTTCCCTCTTCTCCTCTTCCTCTCTTATCTTATCATGGAGAGTGTCTCCACACACAAGTATTCCTGAATCCCCAACGGTGAAATCCGAGGTGCCTTGATGCTCACTGGCGCTCTGGGTTTGGGTTAGAGGGAGGTTTGGCTTGGCCCTCCTCCAGGTGGGAGAACTGGGGTGTAAACAGTTTACAGATCTATGTGTGTGTGTGTGTGTGTCTGGGTCTGGCAAGTTGGGGGGAAGGCTGGGGCTTAGCCTGGAGGAATGTAACCTGAACACCACTTCACAGGGGGAGCAGGAGTACGAACGGGCATTCATGCATATTGTCTGGCTTGCAGGAAACGACCCTCCATGTTCAAGGGGAACCACGTAAACGGCTGATGTAGGCAGTCAGGGGTTTCTGTTGGCCTGTCGGAATGGCTTGGCTCTGGGCCGCCGGAGGAGGAGGCTCTGAGCTTACATGGTTAGGTTAGACCCGGTTCCAGAGAGGTAGTGTGTGTGTGTGTGTGTGTGTGCGTGCATCCCCTTCCATGTGTCTGTAAAACTGTTAGGGGCGGACTCATCATTATGCATGTTTAAAATCACCATAGTCACGTGACCTTCACTGCATAATGAAGCAGGAAGCCGCTGCAGCGGAGAGCAGATCTGGCTGGCTTCAATGCAGGAAGAAAAATCAGGTGTTGGCAACAAAGAGGTTGGAGGAGGAGAGAGACGTGTCATCTCCAAGGACACATACCACCCAGCAGATCAAAAGACCCAGAGGACACGATTGATGGGAAGCCACGCTAGCTAGCTAGCTGCTGTAGGGTTGAGGTTGAAAGCAGTGGGGGCTACAGCCAACACGTGATAGAATTCCTAATGCTGTCCCTGTCTGTCAGTTAATTGAAGCCATGTGTTTCTCCCAAGGGATCGTTTGGGGTTGTCTTTGTAGTGTATCTTTGTCCTATTGTGTGCTTAGCTAATCATTTTCCTCAATAACGTCAACAAAAATGCTGTCGTTATTTGCATTTTTCTCTTGTTTTGCGGTAGTCATAGTCTAGCGACTGATGTTTGACAGAGCTTATATCAAACCATATTCATTTCCATGATCATGGTACCTTGTAAAATATAAATGTTTTGGCCAACGTCGGTTCACTCGGTCACATGGGAATCGAATAAGACCACCTCCATTGGTTGGACAAATAATTCAACTGAGACTTTAGCGCAAAGAGTGTTCATCATATACCCTTTGATTTATGACAATTAACTATAGGTGTACCAGCGCAATCACGACGCTCACACACAGTTTGAGGAGGCGGAGCTGCCCGCCAGTCGTGTCACTCCTCTAACACGTCCCCTTCCCCAGAGACGGGAAGAAAGTCACGCTGTCACTCTGTCTGTCTGAGGACGTACAGGGTCTAAGTCAGAATACACACAGCTGACAGTCTTAAAGACCATGTGAATATCTGCAATTTTTGTTTCCTGGATTGATATGATAGAACACGCCCATTTCAGTTTTCTGTTCCATATAGCAGCGACCCGCTTGGAAAAGTTATGTGCCTGTGCTCTGATGGGCTGTTGTTGTGTTGTAATTCGGACCCATTTATCTGTTTGCTGTGGGTTTGCACGGGTGTCCAGCCTGCCAGTCCCCCTGCGGTCTGCCAATCACGTGAATGCCTGGAATGTGTTCTTGTGGTTGGTGGAACAGGGGGATGGGGGGAGGGGGTTGGGCACTGCAAGTTATAAGACCAGGCCTTTTCTATGTTCTCTCTCTTTTCTTGTGTTACTTGTCGCTGTTTCTTTAAGGGTTTGTTTGGCGTGGGCTACGGCCAGACAGTAGCCTGTGAACGTTTGGGTTCGATAAACCGTTTTCATTTGAGAACTCGAGAACTGTTGTTTTGGGGGGGGGGGGGGTTTAATTGAAGCGCTCAGACAAATGGACTTCAACAATGCTTAATAGGAAGATAAATAGGCCTTTATACTCGGGCTAAACAGCACTTGGAACTCTTGAGAATGAAATGTTCTCTCACCGCAGTTCACAAACCGTGAAGCAAACCATTTCTATCGTTTTTTTCTTTATGGAACTCCTATCTCCGCTAACCAAATGAATGGGTCGGGCTTTGAAGAGGAAGTAGCATGCATTCCTCCACAACTGTAAGAGGTATTTACATGTGCTCTCTAAATAATTACGTGGCAACGCCGGAGCGTCCAATGAATTTTTCACAAAAGCGCCTTCTACTATTTACATTCCTAAAACGTCACGTGGTTTACGTATGCAACCGGATGCCGAATCAAAGTATTAATTCTGGGAGGGAGTCGATGCCGGAAAAAGAAAGAAAGTTCAAAGCCGTAGAGTGGTCAAGCATAGGGGTCAGTCTCTCTCGGAGCCGTTCGCTGCCTGCATGTACACACAACCGCCAATTGACTTTCTAATGGGGGGCCTGATAAAATATGCAGTGTAATAACTGTTATCGTGAGTCCTTTTTTTTTGTTTCCACCCATCTTGTTTTAGTCCATCAGCATCTAAGCGACGCTGCTGATTGAATAATGAGGAGATGCCGGTTCCCTTTGGGACCCTCTTGGCCCGGCGTTTCACCGCCGAAATTCAAAATGGCAGCCCACTTCTTCTCATGCATAAAAAGGGCCTTGAGATTTTCTCTGATATGATCAAAGCGTTGACCTGTGTTGCCGGGGCGACCTTTCCTTTCCCTTGCCCGAAACCCCTCGAGTGGGGGGGGATCCTGGCTCACGGCGGACACCGGGGAATTGTGCGGTGGCGTCTTCTGCTGTCATCTCAGGCCTTGTCTATTTGATGTGACCTTTCACCCTCGACCGCTGCAGCGATCACGAGGGAGATCTGACTATAGGCCTAGCAGGGTCTGAATAATAAATGATCTAGAATATTATCTACCCTGGATATATGTCCCCAATGCTCCCTATGCAGCTAAGATGTGTCCGAAGGTTCTTCAATTATACTAACCTCAAGGGGGATGTGCTCTCTTCCTTTGTCTTTCAGGCTATGGCACAAAGGACAGCTCTAATGTTGACCCATGGAAAGGAGCTGTCAGAAGATTGGAAGCGGTCCAGTGTGGGCCAATGGGAGTGGGTTCTGTCTGGAGAGGCTTGTCAAGGAACCAGGCTTGCGTCTGGATGACAATGGGACAAGGGGACATCTGGACCAGTCGAAGACGGACTTTTTCTGTTTCGACATCGGCTCATCTTGAAAGTGAGAGGCATGAAGATGTGACGTTCAGTGTCCTCCATTTCGTTTTTTATCTCATTGTCCTGTCACCCTTTTGGCCCCGCTCCAGGACCCATTATTGAGAGCATGACTTTGCATGTTGTAATGTATGTTGTCAACATGTTGATGTAGCGTGAGTGTTATTGTTCATATTCAGCTTATTATTGGCTTGTAAAGTTGAGTTTTTTCCAGTTTTGTTCTTCAAATGAACCTTTATTTTCATTTTTTCAATCATTCTAACCTATTTTGTCAACGAATGTTACTTTGAGAGGGCTATTCTTCAAAGTTTGTTTATTTCTCTGTCAATGTTAGACCCCGGTCCGTTGACGGTCTGTTGGGCAAACTCCACAGTCCTCCAGGGCTGAACATCCCCTCTCAGTTGTGTAGGAGGTCGATAGTCCAACGTCTCCACACTGCAAACTAGGCCTGAGCCTCTGAGGATCTGGCAGGGGCGAGGCAGGGACGGCGGTAGGGTTGGACTGGGTTTAGTTTGGCTGCCGTGGGGGCTCTGTGGTTTGGACTGATGTGTCGCTGCTGCCTTAACCCCTGTCACTCTTCATATCAGCGGACCATGAGGAATGTTGAGGTCTGTTGGCCACCAATGTGACATAACCCCTCACTTCCTAATCAACGTACCGTTACTATAACACATATAAAGGGGTTATACAGTTGTTCAGAATATTAATGGATATGTTGCAGATACAGGGTCTGCAATCACTATAGTTTCATATGAATCATTATAAACCGGGTAGTTTGGGTCCTGGATGCTGATTGGCTGAAACAGCATTTCAGCCATGTGTGTATCAGACAATATGGGTATGATGCAACAATACTGGTTTACTGATCTAATCATGTTGGTAATCAGTTTCAAATTTAGAAAAGGCACCTTGGGGCCAATATACCATGGCTAAGGGCTGTATCCAGACACTCCTCATTGCATCGTGCCTAAGAACAGCCCTTAGCAGTGGTATATTGGCCATATACCACACCCCCTCGGGCCTTACTGCTTCAGTGTAGTTATCTATAACTCCCAGCACATGTACCTATGCTACGACATGTTCATTCATAAAGTCTTTATTAACCCTTTATAAACAGTCCATAACAGTCATGGTTACCTTGCAGGCAAGCTTTGTGAGTAAAAAGGAAATTGATTTGTGTGGCATTCATCAGGACTCGTGGTCTTGATTGGGTCCCATCAAAGCCATTGTCCTATCAATGGAACTCACGTGCAGATGTGTCGCCAAGTTCTCTCGACACATCTGCACGGTTTTATTGTGCTCTGGGAATGTCTCGAAATCCCGACTTCATTTAGGTCCATATAAATACCGTACAGCCGAGCCCTCCCATCCTGAAGCTCTGTCATGGATATGATATGTACAGAACCTAATGCACCGAGTGATATCTCACAGTTTCACTATTTCAAGCACTTTAAGGCCGACTGTTTGTTTGAACACCACGCCCCGCGGGTCAAATGACCAAATGTCGTCTTACTCGTTGTCCATTCATCCCAAAGGTAAAAGTTCGACAAGGACACTGAAAAAAAGGCGAGACTGACGACACCACAGTGTTACAACTGCCTGTGACGCTTGTAATACTTAGAGCTGAATCTACACTTGAGCATTGCAAATGTGCCCGGTTAAAAGCTCTCACCATCCCAGTTTCCCGAAATAGGTGCTCAACTTCTCCTGGTATTTCAGTAAGGGCGTGTCTCAAATGGCACCCTGTTTCCTATGTAGTGCACTACTTTTGGCCAGGGCCCATAAGGCTCTGGTCAAAAGTAGTTCACTACATAGGGAATAGGGTGCCACTTGATGTGCACGCTAGGAGGCCCTATTAAATGGTGGGTGGTGCTGCTGCTCCGTAATGAGTGGCTGACTCTGGGTAGACCGGAGTTCTCCTAAGCTGATCTGTAGTCCTCATTCCTTGAATGCAGACAGGAACGCCGGCTATTCTCCGGCGTCAGCGCTTCTTAAAGTGGGCTGCCGGAGCTTCAGCGCTTTCCCCAAAGCTGAGGAAAAGAGTGGAGAAAATCCCGTTAAATCCACACAACTCTGGAATGCATTTTCATTAAAAGGCGTTTGTTTGAAGGGATTGTGTGGTCCAGGGAGAGTGAATATCAGAAGAGATCAGATTGAATGGCTGATTGCTACGTAGTGTAGTCGGAGAGGTACTGTTAGAGACAGGAGGGTGAGAGAGGAGAGAAATGACCAAGACACATTTATTTGGCTGCCTGGTTGCCAACAAGGCGTTAGAACTGTAAAATGTTTGTATTTTTTTTTAAATCCCAGTTTGTGTGTGTGCATGTACGTGTGTGTGCATGTATGTGTGTGTGCGTGCGTGTGAACTCCTGTGCCACCAGATAAAGCCACTGTCTGTCTAAATATCCTATTACTCAGTCCCTACACGTCTCCTTATTTCTTTATTTCCCTGTGTCTCTCTTTCCTCAAGAGGTAATTACAATCCAAGGAGAGACAGGGCTTATCGCAATTCTGCTGCCCCCTGTCCTAGAATGTGTCTGGCAAAGGGGTGCTGAAGACGTGGAACTCTGTCTCTCTCTCTCTCTCTCTCTCACTCCTTCTCTCTCTCTCTCCTTCTCTCTCTCTCTCTCTCTCCTTCTCTCTCTCTCTCTCTCTCTCCTTCTCTCTCTCTCTCTCTCCTTCTCTCTCTCTCTCCTTCTCTCTCTCTCTCTTTCTCTCTCTCTCTCTGTCTCTCTGTCTCTCTCTCTCTCTCTCGTCACCCAACAGGTGAAATAAGAACAGCTAGAATAGTTCAGTTCATACAGTTCCAGCCCATAATGCGTCCCAAATGGCACCCTATTCCCTTTATAGTGCACTAATGTTGACCACAGCCCAACTGTATGTTATGGATGACTGAGATGGAACCCACACACCAATGAAAGGGTCTTGATTTCGTCTTCACCATGCCTCAATAAGCACTTGTGTCACAACACTGTCAGGCTCGTTGAGGTGAACGTGTGGAGCTTTTAAGATGAGCACGAACCACACACTGCTTCTCCTTCCCATTCCTCTTCTCTTGGTTGGTTGATTCTCCTCAGGTTGGATGATTGTGGACCACCCCTGGATAAAAGAGATACACATCCGTCTTGCTTCTGCCCCCCCCCCCCCCCCCACACCACACACACACACACACGACCCTCACATCCCAGTCAGGGTGTTCCATTAAAACCAGTTGTACCAGTGGTTTATGGTCAGAGCGGAGGGTAATGTAAGCTGACACCCTGATGCCTTGATTACTGAGACGCTGCTGCAATCTGCAAGCCAGATGAGCCCCAGCCTCTCGCTCCTCTTCTCACTACCATCACGTTCTACTCCCACTAGACCTGTGAGTTCCTTCCATCAATCTCAACTGCTGCTGCAGAGAGAGAGGGGAAAGTGGGAAAGGGTTGTTTGATGGAGGGAGCTGGTGCAGCCACTGCAGAGAGAAGGAAAGAGAGAGGGAGGGAGGAAGGGAGAGAGAGATGGGAAGGGGTGGTGGGGTATTCACATTTTATAGTTGATATTTTTTAAACAGATATGGACACCCTCTGTGCTTGGCTGACAGCACTGGCACATGAACACACACACACACTCATACACACATACTCCCTATGCTCTGCATGGCAATCACCATGGTAACAGAATGCACCGAACAGAACACAATCGGGCCAGGGTATTTTTACGTTTCAAAGGGATGGAAAGAACAACAGGGATGACAAAAGGAGGAAGAGAGGAGGGAGGGAGAGAGAGAGAGAGAGAGAGAGAGAGAGAGAGAGAGAGAGAGAGAGAGAGAGAGAGAGAGAGAGATGCTAAGCGTGAGCAGATTGAGGTGTGTGTGTGTCCAAGGTTGTTGCCTAGAACCGTCTGAATAGGGGGAGAAGGGAAAGAGAGGAGCGGGTAGGGCTTGACAGGCAGGACCTACACCATATCAGAATATATCAGCATGGGAAATTTCCTTGGTTAGAGTGAAACAGCTAAATCCATAATGTCTGTGTATATATATTTTATTTTATTTTATTTCTCTCTCTCTCTCTCTCTCTCTCTCTCTCTCTCTCTCTCTCTCTCTCTCTCTCTCTCTCTCTCCTTCTCTCTCTCTCTCTCTCTCTCTCTCTCTCTCTCTCTCTCTCTCTCTCTCTCTCTCTCTCTCTCTCTCTCTCTCGCTCTCTCTCTCTCTCTCTCTCTCTCTCTCTCTCTCTCTCTCTCTCTCGCTCTCTCTCGCTCTCTCTCGCTCTCTCTCTCTCTCGCTCTCTCTCGCTCTCTCTCGCTCTCTCTCGCTCTCTCTCTCTCTCTCTCTCTCTCTCTCTCTCTCTGACCTAGCTTGTGTCAATCATCTCCTTTTCTCACATCATGATTGGGCGTCCCAAACTAGATGTAGGGGTCTTATGGCACCCCCTGGCTCAAGTTCAAAGGTCAGGCAAGGGCAAAGATGGTCCTCGCACATCACCTGTGAATTCCTAAATAAATCAGGCTTACTGTAAGATGGCGCCGTACTGGATGGCCTCTGTTTTGCATGGTCCGATACAACTTTGCTTCCTGTATATAGTATTCTTGCTTACTTCATTACTTACTTACTTTATTTGGTATTTCATATTTTGTTTTCTAGTTATACCATGTTAGTGATTATTGCATTGTTGGGTTTTGAGTTTGCAAGAAAGGCATTTAAAGAAAGACATTAAAACTTGAAAATTGAGCGCTCAAACACACACACACACGCGCACACACACACACGCACGCACGCACGCACGCACGCACGCACGCACGCACGCACGCACACGTGTGCAAGCAAGCAGACACACACACAGCCGACACTGAGCCCCTCTGCCAACAACAAGCCATAAAGTCCACATCTGGCCCACTTCTCACCACCACTTTATAGGACACGCCAATATCTCAAGCTGTATCTTACTGTAACCTGTCATTGGATCCATCAACAAAGTGAATGTAGTGCACCTTCATCAGGGTTTTTACTACATACCAGTATAGAGATAAATCCAGATGCTGACTGTGAAGAAATACACTACTCTAAATAAACGCACGCACGCACGCACACGCACGCACACACACACACACACACACACACACACACACACACACACACACACACACACACACACACACACACACACACACACACACACACACACACACACACACACACACACACACACACACACACTAACCCTAACCCTAACCTAACCCCAAAATTCTAACTCCTAAAACTAAACCTAACCCTAACTCCTAACCCTAAACCTTACTCTAAATTCTAACCCTCATTGTAACTCTAAACCTAACCCCTAAGCCTAAAATACAACATTTCCTGGTGGGGGCCGGCTAAATGTCCCCACTTGTCCGTAGTTTCCTTGTTTTACTATCCTTGTGAGGACTTATTTTCCCCACAAGGAGAGTAAAACCAACCCCCCCCCACACACACAGTCTACAGACCTGTACGTTCCCTATCACAGACATGGCCAACATGCAGAGTTCAAAGAGTCACTAGGAAGACTAGCTTCAGCTGAGTTTGGAACAGACCAAATAGAGAAGGGGGGAGAAATCCAGAAACTTGCTCATAGCTAGCTTTGCACCATTTAAGCTGTGACATAAAACCCCCTTGTTTTCTGAGAATGGTTGGAACCAGAGAAGATAGGCCTGGGTAATAGGAGAAATGCAAGGCTGTTGTTCTGTCTGAGGTTGACTTTCTCCACACCGATATGCCTGAAAGATGATTTGATGATTTGTCTGTTTCGCTGCCAGGTTATCCCCCTTCTTTCTCCTCCTCCACCTCCTCCCCCTTTTTCTCTCTCATCACCCTGGTAACTTATTAATTTCTGTCAGTTGTTTTTCTGTCATTTAGAGATACACCAAATCACATTATTTTTGTCATGGATTATGGAGAGGCAATACATTTCAGAGAAGAGAAAAATATATCAAAGATGTTTCACAATCACCTACTAGTGGTGAAGGAGGGTGTGTGTGTGTGTGGGGGGGGGGGGGGCGTGAGCTCACGCTTGTGTTAATGTTCATGTGGCACACGTGTCACTCACACGGTCTTCATGTATTAAGGGAGAAAAGAGGTCGATGCTGGCAGATAAAAAATGGCTGATACGCCCAGAGTCTTGGTCATGCCAGAGATGGTCAGACTGTTAGATGTTATGTCTTCTACACCTATCAGCGTCAGAGTTTCTCACTTCAAAAGAAACGTCATTGATTCGGCAAGGTTCCAGGATTCACGCCACCCAGTAAATGCTTCTGGAGGTCATCAAATAGGCTGACCTGCAGGGGGTCCCAGCTTCTTAAGATATGGGGATGGGGGGGGGGATACACGCTGTCTTACATCTTCAGAGAGGAAGAGAGGGGGAGAAAAGGGGGATGGAAAATAGAGAAGATGGAGTTCCCCCCCACAAATCTGCTGTTGAAGGCATTTTTTTTGTTGCCTTTCCGAGCCTCGGAAGCTTACCACAGCTCCATGATACACACAGATGCACATACACACACGCACACATGCACCCCCCCCCCCCCGTCCGTCCTCCACAAACACACACCAAAAAGACCGTCCACCCTCTGCTAAGGGATATAGGACGGATCCGTGCTTGACAGTGTCACAGTAGCAAAAGCCCATCAAAACCAGGCCTCTGAAGCGGAGGTGGCTATAATGAAGAGTGTGTGGCGGAGGATTTGAAGCTGTCACTTTGTAATTACCTCAACAAATATAGGCTTGGATAGGGAGGGAGACGGAAGGGGAGGGGGACCAGAGTGACTGAAGCCAGCTAAGAGGAAAGCTGTGGTAGAAAATTGGAAGTGACAGACCAAATAACACCGCGTGGGACGTAAAATTACTTTTTTTCTATTCCTCCGTCTTTAAAAAAAAAAAAATGTGTTCGTGTTACTTCAAGGCTTTTCGTGGCGACGGAGGGAGAAGAGCTGAGCTCGATCCCTCTCTGAAACGAGAGAATATCCCTCGCTTTCATCTCGGGAAAGAATCTCTCACATCCCTTCCTTTGATGGGCTAGTCTTTGGTGTGTGTTCTTATCCTTTTACAGGAGGTGTGTGTGTGTGTGGTGTGCATTAGGTCTTAGACGTGACACACTGTGACATTGACACGCCATGATATCACTTCCTCGTCGAGGAGGACGGGGCTCAGAGAGTGTTGACGGTGCTGTAATGGATCTTCTGTAGCCAGACAAACTCTGTCGCTAGAAATCGATCTTCGGTATACCAGATCTTCTGTAGCCTGACAAACTCTGTAGCCAGAAACTGATTTTCTGTAGCCTGACAAACTCTGTAGCCAAAAGAACAGCATGTACAATGAGGAACTGGGCCTTGAACGCTCATTGACTTAGCAAGTCTCTCGCAGTGTACCTTCTCTAGCCACACGAACTCTGTATCCAGAAATGTATCTTCTGTTGCTGGGGGACGAGAGATAAACAAAGCCCTTGAACGCTTGAGCCTCGCTCAGCCGACGGGCGTTCGAGGGCCTCGTTGCTCTTCCTCGTTTTCCACGCCCTACGTGTTTTTCGAGAAGGAAGTGAGGGATTCGTGAGGTCGCTCTCGCCTAATGGCGATGCCCACTTAGATTCATTGTGTAGGCGATTACATCACCATCCTGTGCTTAAGCTCTTGGCAGTGTTGTGAAGGTTCGAGGACAATGCTGCTGTGGGACTTGAAAGCATGATGCGTGAATGGAACATCAATCCCAAAGAAACGGCCTGTTTCCTCGTCTGTGGCCATATTTCAAATTCAGGAACTATATGGCCCTGAGTGATCTGAGAGGTGTTACTCAGAGCCCCATTATTTTCTATGTGTGTGCGGTGTTGTGTGAGTGTGTGTGTGTGTGTGTGTAGATTTACACGCGTGTGAGTGTGTGTGTGTGTGTGCTTTTATGCTTCACTAACCTGCCCGCAGCTCTGTACCTCCAACGTATTTTATATTCTCCTCTCTCTCTCTCTTCTCTCTTCTCTCTCTTCTCTCTCTCTCTCACTCACTCTCACTCACTCTACCAGTGCACCTCTACCGCTGCGTGTCTGGCCAGAGTCCAGCTATAGATTGATTGTTAATTAAGGTTTGTAAGCGATGCATGGTCCTGCCTCCAAATACTACCCCAGTGTTCTTTCACATTCACCAGTGTCCATGTTCCATTCCATTGATATTAGTGATGGTAGTGTCTGATAGCGCCCCAGTCTGCCTGCACAGCTAAATGCCTGTGGCTGGTGCAGGTATTCAGATATAATGTGCATTCACATGCACACACACACCTGAATGTATATGAAATCGCACATGTGTGCACTTACATAAAGATCAATATACAAATACTCAAATGGCGCTGTACACAGCCACAGGTACACACACATTAAAACCCAAATGCAGACGTATACACACAATACTGTTTTCGAGTATATACCCGTCACTCTACATCTCATCTAGCACCTCCCGTGGCAAATTGGATTTTTAAACGGCTTCCTTTTGATCATTCCCTACGCCCTAATTGACTGAAGTTTTTTCTCTCCCCTCTCTCCCTCACCAGAGAAGCTAATGAAACAGAGAAATGGTCTCTATAGCAACTCTAGCAGTGAATGTAGAAAGGACGAATGACAAGTGTTTAAAGGGCTTGAGGGGTTTTTAATGTTCAGTTTTGTTTTCTCTCGCTCATCGGCTGAGAAGGTCTCCGGAGAAACACGAATAAACAACAGCCATGAGAGAGAGAGAGAGAGAGATCCTTGGTGATCAATGGCTGAGTTGTTGTTCCTCACAAGGACGAGAGGGGAGAGAAGAGGAGACAAGTATGATGCATTGCAGTTGTGTACAATGCTTAGGCCTGTGCAAAAGGGCCGTTTGCAGAAATGATAAATGCACCTGTCTTGTCTGTGAGGATATTGTGTACTAGTGTAACCTACCGTACCTAGATATCTGTGAGATGGAGTATTTTAGCTAACAGGCCATGCACTTTTGATAATTCCCTCAGAATCTTGCTATAGAGCTTTGCCTTAGCCCCCCGTAATAGGAACTAGTGCATGTCTTTGAGTGTGTCTCTGTTGACATATGTACTAATGTAGGTGCCATTATAGTACGCGTTGACTTAGAGTAATGAACTGAAATGTCAACTCACAAGTGAGCATGTGTGAAAACTAACGGTCCGATGCGGTCTTATGAACAGTGTCTTCTGAATTGACCTACTTGGATATAATTATGTCTTCTGAATTGACCTACTTGGATATAATTATGTTTTCTGAATTGACCTACTTGGATATAATTATGTCTTCTGAATTGACATACTTGGATATAATTATGTCTTCTGAATTGACATACTTGGATATAATTATGTCTTCTGAATTGACATACTTGGATATAACTATGTCTTCTGAATTGACATACTTGGATATAACTATGTCTTCTGAATTGACATACTTGGATATAATTATGTCTTCTGAATTGACATACTTGGATATAACTATGTCTTCTGAATTGACCTACTTGGATATAATTATGTCTTCTGAATTGACATACTTGGATATAATTATGTCTTCTGAATTGACTACTTGGATATAATTATGTCTTCTGAATTAACATACTTGGATATAACTATGTCTTCTGAATTGACATACTTGGATATAATTATGTCTTCTGAATTGACTACTTGGATATAATTATGTCTTCTGAATTGACATACTTGGATAGATTTATGTCTTCTGAATTGACATACTTGGAAAGAATTATGTCTTCTGAATTGACATACTTGGAAAGAATTATGTCTTCTGAATTGACCTACTTGGATATAACTATGTCTTCTGAATTGACCTACTTGGATATAATTATGTCTTCTGAATTGACATACTTGGATATAACTATGTCTTCTGAATTGACATACTTGGATATAATTATGTCTTCTGAATTGACATACTTGGATATAATTATGTCTTCTGAATTGACTACTTGAATATAATGATGTCTTCTGAATTGACATACTTGAATATGTTGGTGTCTTCTGAATTGACATACTTGAATATGTTGATGTCTTCTGAATTGACATACTTGAATATGTTGATGTCTTCTGAATTGACATACTTGGATATAATGATTGTTAGCGTGCACAGCGTTACAGTAGCTTCCCATACAGAAAGTACAGTACATTAAAGACTATCAGGAGCGTTGTTAAAACCAAGGTGACGGCTGCTGAATTCGTACTACCCGTACGATTTACCACGTGATATTTATCTGTTCTTCATAAGTTGACATCTGTTTTGCTTACCGCACACATTCTAATCCTCTCCACTGTTGTAGTGGGCATGTCCCTCATCATTTAGTGGAGTTGACACGCTTCAAGTCATAGTGGTTGTCTCGATGCGGACTTGTTTGTGATTATGTGTATATTGAATACGGATCTGATGAATGTGAGTGTGTACACTATATATTCCCGTGTGCCTTTATTGACCGCACACCAACAGAGAGAGAGAGACAGAGAGAGAGACAGAGAGAGAGACAGAGAGAGAGACAGAGAGAGAGACAGAGAGAGAGAGAGACAGAGAGAGAGACAGAGAGAGAGAGAGACAGACAGAGAGAGAGACAGAGAGAGAGACAGAGAGAGAGACAGAGAGAGAGACAGAGAGAGACAGACAGACAGACAGAGAGAGAGACAGACAGACAGACAGACAGAGACAGACAGACAGACAGACAGACATACAGACAGAGAGACAGACAGAGAGACAGACAGAGAAAGAGCGAGAGACAGACAGACAGACAGACAGACAGACAGACAGAGACCATGTCATGTGTCTTCTCAGTCATGTTGACACTGGTCTACTACCATTGCTTTAATGTATTGTTGTTCTCATTAATATTGTTGTTGTAGTTGTTGTTAATGGTAATCCCATGTCCACTACTACTATTATTACTGCTGTTGGTCCCACCATTTATTTATATATAAATATATATATTTTTCTATATGTATACTTTGACAATGTAAGTAATAATGAACTTGCCATGTCAATAAAGTCAATTGAATTGAATGAGAGAGAGAGCGAGCGAGCGAGCGAGCGAGCGAGCGAAAGAAAGAGCAAAAGCAGACCCATAGATATTCTATAGGTTGCGTGTTGGTGGCAGGGAAGTCAGGAGCAGGAGAACGAACTTGGTATGAACGGAGTCGTATAATAAGTGCTGACAAAACTCCAAAAACCAAAATATACAAAATAACAAAAGTGGGTACAAAACCCGTCGCACACCAACACATAACTTGCACATCACTTACAATCAAACAATCTCCGACAAGGACATGAGGGGAAAAAGAGGGTTAAATACACAACATGTAATTGATGGGATTGAAACCAGGTGTGAAGGAAGATAAGACAAAACCAATGAAAAATGAAAAATGGATCAATGGTGGCTAGAAGGCCGGTGACGTCGACCGCCGAACGCCGCCCGAACAAGGAGAGGGACCAACTTTGGCGGAAGTCGTGACAGATATATACACCTGTCCATAATTACCTCCAGCAGGTCAGCATCCCCATAGCCTCTACCACCAGAATCCTTAAACTAACACCAAGTCAAACTATCAAACCCTTTTTTGATCCTTTCTTCCCCCTCTCTGTCTTCCCTCTTCTTTTCTCTTTACACAGAGCAGACCTTGATGTTTTTCCAATAATTGGCAGCAAGAGGTAGCTTTTTCTCCCTCTCTCTCTCTTTATTTCTCTCCCTCTCTGTTTTCTTCTCTTTCTCTTCCTTTGGAGAGATGAATAGTTGGCCGGGGATCAAAGGCGGACCCTTGTGCCACTCTAGCCACCACAAAGGGGGGGGGGGGGGGGGTGGCATGGGGCCAGGTGCTGTACAGCTACACGAACAGGACAGACACACAGGACAGCCAGTCAGACAAGACAGACACACACACAGTGTGTATGGGGCAAGGGGTGGGCCCCACACAAAGGTCAATGGCAAAAAGTGGCTGAGTCCGGTTTCACATTACTTATACTCTCTCTCTCCCCCTTCACCTTTCTATCTATCTCTATCTCCCCCCCCTTCACCTTTATATCTCTCTCTCTCTCAATCTGTCTTCTGTTTGTGCGCTAGCAGGTTGAAGGTGCATAGACTGAGCTGAGGCCCACGCAGCTATAGGTAAACATCTCTTCCCCATGGAGAAACCCTGTTTTAATGTTTGAGAACTGACTGGAGTTCAGTGGAACAACAGCCCTTGTTCAAATATATATGTACGCTGTAGCCCCAGTCAGATGTGTGTAAGGCTAGAACAAATAAATTGAGGTTGTGGAGACAAAAAAAGCAAGGTAGGTAAAACAAAAGAACAAGCCCTCGTAGCCCAAACATATCCAAGACCCCTGTTAGTTTTCAACCCTTTGCATTTGACACGTCTGCGGAAATGTAGTTAGAAGAGGATGGGAAGGAGGCAGAGTGACTACTACTCCTATAGCCTTGATCAAAGACTACTATTCTAGCAACTACAACATAACAGAAGGTACACATGTATAATACATGTTGGCCAACATTTGATGAAAATAAAGTCTTGATTATGCTAGCTTACTCTAAAACATAGTAATTCCATTTTAAGGCCTTAAAGGCCCAGTGCACTCAAAAACGTGATTGTCCTGTGTTATATATATATATATATATAACATTTTTTAAAGGGTTGGATCAGCTTAATATTGAGGAAAGAATGTTGCTTACATCAACGTAATTGTCTGCATCATTTCCAATCCCCCATATATTTTTTGGGTAAATATATATATCCATACACGCATACCTATATAGACATATATACTTTCTTAAAGAATATACCTGTTACGGCTGTCCTCGCTGACAGGTGGGGACCAAAACGCAGAGTGGTTAGTGTTCATTATTTTAATGAAAATCAACAAAACACTTCAAAATACAAAAACAACCAACGTGACAAAACCGAAACCTGTAAGGGCTGTCTCTCTCCTCATCCTCGGACGAGGAGAGGAGAGAAGGATCATCAGACCAAAATGCAGCATTCGGGAAATAAGCCATCTTTTTATTATTAACGACGGCAACACGAAACAAAACACTTTCAAATATACAAAACAAGAAAACGACGTTGACGAAACCTGAACATAAACTTACATAACTAAACGTAAACTCACGGACAGGAAACAGACGACATCAAAATAAACGAACAGCCAAACAGTCCCGTATGGTACATACATTCGACGACACAGGAGACAATCACCCACAAACAAACAGTGAGAACACCCTACCTAAATATGACTCTTAATTAGAGGAGAACGCAAAACACCTGCCTCTAATTAAGAGCCATACCAGGCAACCAAAACCAACATAGAAACAGATAACATAGACTGCCCACCCAAAACACATGCCCTGACCTAAACACATACAAAAAACAACATAAAACAGGTCAGGACCGTTACAAAACCGTCCTGTGTGGCAACAAAACCTCCACAGGAACAAACACCCACAAAACACAAGTGAAACCCTGGCTGCCTAAGTATGATTCTCAATCAGGGACAACGATTGACAGCTGTCTCTGATTGAGAATCATACCAGGCCGAACACAAAATCCCAACATAGAAAATCAACCATAGACAACCCACCCAACTCACGCCCTGACCAACTAAAATAAATACAAAACAAAGGAAAACAGGTCAGGAACGTGACAATACCTTTATTATTATTCCCCGCAAACCCTACCACCGATCCCTCAATTGGAGTAAACTAATAAACACTTTGGCTTTTACCTTCAATTTATACATCTTATACACATTTTACAGACGCAGTCTATTTTACAATAGTTATTTTTTGTTTGTTTTTAGTCCTTCCTCTATTTCTGATGTCCATCCAATTTGTAACTGTGCTACTTCACAAAAGTTCTGAACCTATATACATTCTACATTTGACATTGTTTTATATATATTTCCATACTATGAGGTTGGAATAATACTGTGGAATTGTGAAGATCCATTTTAGTGTCATGAGCTGTTTGAAAAGACCGCCTAAAATGTCAGCCTGTTTTGGTGGAATGGAGTTTTGGCCTGCCATTGTGACATCACCAGTCAATACATTTGTTAATAGACCAATAAGAAAGATAGTTCCAAACCTCTCTGCCAATAACAGCTCATTTTCTGTTTTCTCCTCCTCACTCAAACCACTCCCAGACAGTTCTAGCTAAATTATTGCTTCAGAAATTGCTCTTTGCTAAGATGCTTTTTTTGTTTGTTTTGAAAACAATCAAAATAAAATAAAATTGTATTGGTCACACACACGTGATTAGTTGTTGCGGGTGTAGCGAAATGCTTGTGCTTCTAGCTCCGACAGTGCAGTAATATCTAACAAGTAATATCTAACAAATTACACAACATATGCCCAATACACACAAATCTAAGTTGGAATGAATTACAACTATATACATATGGACGAGTGATGTCAGAGCGGAACGGACTAGGATACCGTAGACTAGTATAGAATACAGTATATACATATGAGATGAGTAGTGCCAGATATGTAACCATTATTAAAGTGACTAGTGTTCCATTCCTTAAAGTGGCCAGTGATTTCTAGTCCATGCCTATAGGCGGCAGCCTCTAATGTGCTATTGATGGCTGTTTAACAGTCTGATGGCCTTGAGATAGAGGCTGTTTTTCAGTCTCTCGGTCCCAGCTTTGATGCACCTGTACTGACCTCGCCTTTTGGATGATAGAGGGGTGAACTGGCAGTGGCTCGGGTGGTTAATGTCCTTGATGATCTATTTGGCCATCCTGTGACATCGGGTGCTATAGGTGTCCTGGAGGGCGGGTAGTTTGCCCCGGGTAATGGCGTTGGGCAGACCGCACCACCCTCTGGAGAGACTTGCGGTTGGGGGCGGTGCAGTTGTCGTACCAGGCAGTGATACAGCCCGACAAGATGCTTTCAAATGTGCATCTGTAAAAGTTTGTGAGGGTTTTAGGTGACAAGCCTCATTTCGTTCGCCTCCTTACCTCACAGTGAGGTATTTAATTGTTACCCAGAAATTATTTGATATTGGGATAAAAACGGCTGCATTGGATCTTAAATATACACATAGTGTACAAAATATTTTGAAAACATTATGCTCTTTCCATGACATAGACTGACCAGGTGAATAGATTTGAAAGCTATGATCCCTTATTGATGTAACGTGTCAATGAAGGGGAGGAGACAGGTTAAATAAGGATTTCTAAGCCTTGATAAAATTGAGACATGGATTGTGTATGTGTGTCATTCAGAGACTGAATGGGCAAGACAAAAGATTGAAGTGCCTTTAAAACGGGGTGCCAGGCGCAGAGGTTTGTGTCCAAAACTGCAACTCTACTGGGTTTTTCACGCTCAACAGTTTCCAGTGTGTCCTGTATCAAAAATGGTCCTCTACCCAAAGAACGTCCAGTCAGCGTATTGGAGTCAACATGGGCCAGCATCCCTGTGGAACGCTTTCAACACCTTATAGTCAATGCCCCAACGAACTGAAGCTGTTGTGAGGGGGAAAAAGGGGTTGCAACTCAATATTAAGAAGGTGTTCTTAATGTTTTGTACACTCAGTGTATTTTATTGGTAAAGACTGTGATTCCTATTTCAACACAAGCACAACTTTTTACATCCCTCCATTGCTCAAAATACTTGGCAAATGACTCTCACCTGTAATACATTTGATGTATTTGAAGTACGTCCAGAGCATATTTGGCCCTGTCTGATGACGAGTCCCCTGGTCCTCGTTGCTCATCGTGCCATCTGTGGGAAATACTTCCTTTATCCTCTTTCTCAAGGTGTTTCATAAACGTGAGAACTGTAAGGCATTCATCCACCGCCGTGTTCGTGTTGCTCGTTCTGATGTTTCTTAACGTCTTTCTTTGTATTTTCTTGTATTTGTGTGTTGTTTTGTATTGTTAGGTATTACTGCCCTGTTGGAGCAAGCATTTCACTGCACCTGCGATAACATCTGCAAAATATGTGGACGCGACCAATAAAATGTGATTTGATTCGTTCACTGATCTGATTCCTCGGTACATTTGTTTTCTCTGTGTACTCCTGTTCTGCATCATAAATTCAATTTTTCCCCCCTTCTAAGCATCAAGTCAGAATGTCTGAAATCGTTTAAACGTTTTCCACTTCAGCCTGTGGACTAAGCATCCATTTTAGGAGGAGAAAAAAGGACACCAGCTGTGTTTTTTTTCACATCTTGCATGCAGTCATGCGTGAATCCTCGGCTCCAGCCATATGTTTAACATTATATGTACTCTATGTCAGAGCTGAGAGCAGTCAGCAGAGTTATGCTCCTTCTTCCCCCCGGGTGAATCACACTGGGCTTGATCCACGCCCTCTCCTTATGGTTTGTTGTTGTTCCTCCCCCATTAAATGCAGAGCTAGCACTCGTTACATAGTGTATGTACATCCAAGATAAAGTACGATAGCATGGAATAGGTATGCTGATCCAAAGTCAACTTGAAAATGTAGCCTTGGTTTTGGTGTCATCACTTTTATTCTGAAGCGATATGTGAGTCAGTATTATTGGCTGTAGTTGTTTTATTGTGAAGCACTTGAATATTACAATGATGCACCTGTGTGTTAGCATCCAGTAGCAATGCTAATCCAAAGGTTAACTATGTCAGCATTAAAAGGCCATGCTTAAAACTATGCATTCAAGCAGGTGTTATGGCATGTTGTACACAAAGTTTTGGATAGCATGCTAACTATGCTAATCCAATTAACTACACTAACGAACAGGTGTAGCGTTCCATTTGAGCAGCAATCTATCTGTATGCTAACGTTGTGCTAGCACAAATGTGGCCTGTTGGCTTAGTGAACGCCTAGAGCATTACCACTATAAAGTTCTAATGATTAACAGTCTCATGATCTGAACCTATTTCTGTGATAAAACATTATCTTATTAGGTTACATCATAGGCAGAATGGCTAACATCAAAAGGTGCAAAAGACCTATTGACCAGGTGCCAAATCTTATTTTACTTTTACTCAAATGGAAGATAAGAAAATGAGAGACAAAGCCCTTGGGCCTTTGCCCATATAGTTATTGAGGCTCAATTTCCTCTCCCTCTCTCTCTCTCTCTCTCTTTATAGCTCTCTCCTCCCCCTCTCAATGGTTGACGTTTTAAGAGGTATATTTTGTGAGCAACTTAATTTTGACATAGTGTTAGCAGTTGGTGTATAGGTAAAACTCACTCCTGCTGGGGTGAGGAAAATATATTCAACTAAATAAAAGGACGTTACAGACTTAATGTGGCCACTGTGGAAAAAGTGTTTAGTTAAACTCAGCTAATGGCTCAATTATAACAATATCGCTAATTAGCAAAGAAAAATGCCAACGCTATTAACACAAGGGGGTCAAACTGGTTGCCTGTTAAGTTCTGAGTCGCTAGAAAATCATTCTAAGAGAAGTCTCATGTTGTTGCGTCATAATAATGGACATTATTTTCACTTTTATGTGGTTCTCCTACAGAGAAAATAAGCCTGATCTTCGCCTTTGTGGTTGATCCAACCGTTGACTCCCACCTCCCACACAACATATTATTCCCAGCAAAACTGTTCACTCCAAGGTTTACACACAATAAATAATGATATGCCCAAAGCAGTTAGCCGGCTCTCAGTTTCCTGGCTGTGAGTTGAAATGAAATGGTAATTTTGACTTGAGGAGGATTTCAAAGGAATGGCGTCCACTTTTCATCTCCTCACATACCACGAGCTAGCTCTCTCGCCGACACGTTCATGCTGGGTTCTGAATAAAAAGGTGGAATTGTACATTTTTCTAGAACTTTTCTCTCCCATTTCTGTTATATCCCTAAAGATGCTAGATGTAAAGATGGAGATATCTTCCTCTTTAGATGTTTGTTCTGATGGTCACTTTTTACATAAACATCTTCCCCCATGTGGGACCGCTAGACTGATGTGTCATTGTTAAAAGATGGTTTCCGCCAGGCATTTGAAAAGATAATATGATGCATTTGTGATGAATCTCTTCGTGGGGTCAAAGTTCGTCTTGAGTGCAGTTGCGGGTACAAAAATATTACATTCTCTCTCCCTGCTATTGTTGTGTCAAGCTTTTCAACGAGTCAAAGGATATTCGATGAAAAGTTTGTCAAAAGAAACATTGACTGACACATTTTATCCTCCCTTTTTTGATCCTGTCGTGTTTCAGTTTGTGTGTCAACGAGTTTTACGATTACAAGATCTCCAACTGCCTGACGTTCTTTACAAACCGTTTCCCACCTAACTGCTGCTCATTGTAGTTCTGTATTGAAAACGTTATCGTCCTAATTGTGTCTTTTGTCTTAGAGCTACCGTGCTGTCCTGCAGTGACGATGTGGTGAACCTCCAGAAGCAGAAAACGCCCTCCAGCTCCCTTCACTACTATAGCAGGGGACAGAGGAAGATGGACGTTCAAACAACACGAACAAGGTGTGGACACAACACAACCAGTCAGTCAGTCACAATAGCAGCCTGGGAGAATAACGCAGGAGTAATAACCTTTGGGGTATCTGACTGTTCCCTAGTCAGCCTATTTATCACACACCATGCCTAGGCTTTAGCTCAGCAGGCTGACACAGTCTTCTGGCACACAGGACACCTGGGTTCGAACCCAGTCAGTCACAATAGCAGTCTAGGTAATAATACGGGAGTATTTACAGGTTACCCAGTCAGCCTATAGGTCTGTCTATCCCATTCCATTGACAAGTAGCCATGCGGTTGTGTCACCTTAACAAAGGTTGGGTGAGAAAAGGCCTGGCTGTAGTCTAGTGTCTTCATTATCTCTGGGCACCCATCACATGAACACTCGGCGGGTTAATTGCAGTAGATTAAAAGTCCGTATGCATTGGTGAGCAAGGAAGAAAGTTGCATTCGAGGAGAGGGAGAATGAAGACTTTAGGGACTTCTAACCCATGTGAGAGAGTGATATTCATGCAAAATGTGTTGCACTTTCAAAACTTACTTAAAAGCCTTTTACTGCCATAGTTCTTTTTTTTCTTGGAAATAATTATACACGAACTGAAGTGGAACGGTTCAAAAATCCCCTACCTCCTTAAATACTGTATTAAATAAATACTGTATTTTATATAAGTGGGATGTGAATCACTCCTACTTCTATATCTTTCAAGTGATCCTCTTAAAGGGGAATGATACCAACACTGCATAACAAAAATATTCCAGCCTTTGTTGTGTGTAAAATACTGTCACCGCACAGTTCACTCCATGTGACCACAATACTTTACCTTGGTTAAAAGTTCACCTCTAAATGATGAAGTTAGTCTCTGATGTCTGTTTTCACCCTTTGCTGTTTTTTTAGCCCCGATAATCTCCACTGTAGACGTGGTTTTAGCTGGATGGGAGGGGAGTAAAGGAGGGAGGGAGGCAGAGGGGGAGACTATAACCTTCATGCTTTTTGCATAGCGGGTCATGCTTTGTTTAAATTTCCCAGATCAAAGAGCTCAATGCAAATTCCTCCAGCTCCA
The DNA here is from genome assembly GCF_029448725.1 of Salvelinus fontinalis. Lineage (NCBI taxonomy): Eukaryota > Metazoa > Chordata > Actinopteri > Salmoniformes > Salmonidae > Salvelinus > Salvelinus fontinalis. The sequence continues at coordinate 22,661,916 of NC_074704.1, read as the reverse complement.
AACCACCATTTGATGTTCTGGGAGCCAAATTATTGTGGTGATTACCGTTAGCCGTACACAACGGTTAGCGCCGGGCCAAACAATCTCCTTGTTGTGTCTTGCAATTAGCGCTGTGACTTTTTAGGCCTAGCTAGCGTCTGAAGCACATCCACAATAAGACTGGCTGTTGGGGTTGATAAAGTGATTTGGCTTTGCAGTTCCTTTCATCCTTGCAAAGTCGGGATGTTGCAGGGCTCTTGCGGGTACCATATGCATATTCACACCTCCTCCTTATTCTTCTTCTGGTGACAACAGCACCACTGTGTTCTATACTCTGAAGCTAGCGCTACGTGCTATCAGTGTCGTAGAAATAGTATTACAGAACTAGAAATGGTGTGTGCTGCTTTAGTGGATTTCTATTTCTATACTGAACAAAAATATAAACGCAACATACAACAATTTCAACGATTTTACTGCGTTACAGTTCATATGAGGAAATCAGTCAGTTGAAATAAATTCATTAGGCCCTAATCTATGGATTTCACATGACTGGGAATACAGATATGCATATGTTGGCCACAGATACCTTTAAAAAAAAGTTAGGAGCGTCTCATGCAGGGCGACGCATCTCCTTCGCATTGGGTTGATCAAGCTGTTGATTGCGGCCTGTGGAATGTTGTCCTACTCCACTTCAATGGCTGTGCGAAGTCGCTGGATATTGGCAGGAACTTGAACACGCTGTCGTACACGTCAATCCAGAGCTTCCCAAACATGCTCAATGGGTGACATGTCTGGTGAGTATGCAGGCCATGGAAGAACTGTGGACATTTTCAGCTTCCAGAAATTGTGTACAGATCCTTGTGACATGGGGCCGGTAGAAAGCTGGTAGAAAGCTACAGTAAAATATACATTGATATTTACACACATACAATATATTTTGGTACTGTTTCGTGAGCACAGAGGTTATAAGTCGGGCCGGCCATAGCCTTTTGGGAGCCTAAGCAAAAAAAATTGATGGGGCTCCCCCACCCCAAGAGCAAAACATTTTTGTGCCCCTTGCCCCTCTTGAAGGCAGAGAGAAACAAGTTTTAGAGTTCATTTCCTGCAATTCTACACATTTTGCCATGACTTGTGCCATGGTAATATGATATCTGAGTTAGAATGACTATCAAAATCAATCGGGGCCTCCTGGAGGTCAAAGCCCCCGGGCATGTGCCCTTCATGCCTGGTCGATAATTCAATCATGATTACTGCAATTTTAGATAGCTGGCTAGACGAACAAAAAAAATATGTTAGCTGACATGGGCTCATTGACCGACTGTCAGTGACTGACATAACAAGAGAAAGACTGCAGTGCACCACCACATTTTGAAATTGCACCCTGTGTATTCTACAATTATAACTCTCAACAGTAAGCCGAGACCCCAACTGAGTTCCCAGTAGGCCTCTTATGTCGCTTATGCCCAAGGCCGGCCCTGATCTTAACGGAGAGCCATAAAGACAGTATCTGTGTATGCCTATGTGTTTAAACCCTATTCAAACCAACACATCAGATCTGAATACCCAAAGTCAATAATCAGTGCCTACTTCGCATTCAGACACGTTCGCCTACTCATCATCAGCACCCAATCCGTTTGTGAAGTTTTTATTGTTGTTTGGGGTTATTGAAGGCAGCAGCCGGTTGAAAGGATAACTTTGCCTGTGGGAAGGACGGGCACAGAGGATCAAGTTCAGCTGTGTTTTTGATAACACTTTCCATTCCAGAGGCACTAGCCCAGCTCTGATGCCTCACTCTTTGATTGTCTCTTTAGTGTTCGAAGCCGCTGATGCCTCCTACAGCGGAGCCATGCAAGGGTGGAGGTGAATGAATGGCCAAGGATTACAGCAATCGAAATGGAGATGGATTTCTTCCAAGGTGACAGACACATTGGAGGATGTTGGTTTTCAAGGCCTTGTGTATGTGACAGTGTTGTCGGAAAAGGACGGCTGTATTCTGAATGTGTCACGTACAATTAGCACCGTGACATAGATATATATGTAGACGACCCAATGATGCTAGCGTCTGATCAAACGTACAGTACACCCTGTATGGTCACCTTCCGGGGTGAAGAAAGAGAGAATGTTGGCTGACTGAGAGAGATGACACATAGTTAGTTTGAAGCTCATATCGAAGAGGGGGTATAGATAGAAATTCTGATGTAGTCGTAGTCGCTGTCGTAGTGCAGCGGCCTACACTTAATTCAAGCCAGCAAACTCAAGTTTTGAAACCTGGCTATTTTATTTCCACCATTTTGAGTCTTCTCTGTTTCCCTGTGAGCGAGGCGTATTTGTGGCGACCTCGACAAAGAAGCGGCGGATTAGCGACAGAGAAAGAGCCTTGGAAACGCTCTTTTTTGTGTGTATTTCCGAGCAGAAATGTAACAGTATTAGATCGACTTTAATTACACAGACTCGCGGATGGGCCTCTTTTCTCTCCGCGGTGGAAACGCTTAGCGTTTGCTGTCGTTTCAAGGCTCTCAAAAGGATGTGTTGGCATGTTCAGGGCCCTGGCAGAGGAAGCAGAAGGGGTAGCATTGAACTGTTATTGTTTGGAAAGCGTGTAAGCGGCCTTCACAACGGCACAGCCACATCCACGAAACGGGCAAGAAAAAAATCGAGAAAACCCTCTTGACAGACGGCTTAACAGGCAAAACCGAATTTTGTCTTTTGCCGGCTAGATGTCAGATGCCTTGCCAACGAGAGAGAGCGAAAGCCCACCACAGAATCTCTCTCCTGCGTCTTTCTCACTCTCTCTTTTTTCCTCCGCTTGAAGTCGGTTTGGTGAATGCACACATCAAAGGACGAAACGCTCCGAATGTACATTGTTGTTCCAGTAACCACATGAAAAAGGAGAGAGGAGTGAGGAGACTGGGATTTTTTCCCTTCCTTATACAGAAATAGGCAGCAACGGAGGATTTGGGTTGAAAATGGGGAAAGATTGACTCTTTTATCTCTTCATTTCAAATGGCTTCCTCTTCTTTCTAACCACCTTTCTTATCTTAACGCCTGACCAGCTCTGCTACGAAGCAGATGCCTCCTGTATGTTGTGTGCTAATCTTCCACAAACAGAGGAGCTGATGTGAGCAGAAAAAGCCACAGGGCCTGGTAGGAGGAGGTTTATGTTAGCTTCAACTAGTCATGCTCCTGACTCATTGTCATTAAACAAGCTATGTGATGGGAGTTAAACTTCGAGGAACTCTTCTAGCTCTCTACGGCTCGACAGGCCGCAGACATCCCACACATGTTGTAAAGAGGTCTCCGCTGCTAACCTGACAAAACGGCCCCAACTTGTGCTTCTACTTAACAGAGGGCTTTAGCAGAGCTCGCCTTATCTTTACACAAGGACCACCCAGGAGTGACAAATCACTTCTCACCTTCAGTCGTTGTGTGTGTACGCGCGTGTGGCCTAGGGTATGCACAAGCTCGTGTATCCGCGTGCCTAAACAACTGCAAGTGAGTATGAGTGTGTGTCCCTAAGTAGCTGCAAGCTTATGGAGTACGTGTGTGTCTGCATGTGTTTTATTTGTGTCACTGTCTACCTCCCACCATCTGGGACCTGTTTGGAGAGATTCTCTGTAAAACCCACAGTCACGCTGAGGAAGGATTACCACGGTGAAAGCAGCACCTGGAAGAAAGTCTGCTCTCCTCTCTTCTCCTTGGCTCCTTCAGATGCTCAAAGAGGTTCTGGGTTCTCTGCTGGAGGCACAGGATTTGTGCCTGACCTACATGGGAGTCCTGGAGCGCTGTATCCTTCCATAAAAGCAACAAGCCAACATCTACCTAGCCATCTTTTTTTCCTCGACCACCAAGATAGATTCAAGTGTGGAATATACTATTGTTGTGGTGTACTGTACATTTCTTGAGCATTGAGTGACTTTTGAGATTGCTAGTGTTGTAATCCTATACAAGGCCCAGTTTTTTCTTGATCACCTGACCTGACCAGGAAAAACACTGGGCCCTACAGATGTAGGATCTTAATTTGAGCCAGTTTGCTACAGCAGGACAATAATCCTGCAGCAACAGGACATTTGAATTATTATGTGGATTCTAATTAATGGACATTTTTTGTAAGGGAAAATCAAGTCTGAAATGTTTGTGGAAATTACAAACTTCAGAAGCCTTTTTCAACCTCAAATGAGCTACACGTTTTAAATGCAACAGGGTGATCAAATTAAGATCTGTAGTTGTAGGTCGTTGTAGGTCTGTAGTTGTAGGTCATATCTCCGTACCCTAAGCTTTTTCCTGTTCAGGTCATTTAGCCAGGAAAAACTCCAGGCCCTAATCATAGAGTATTTCCAACTGTGATTGTCCCAAGAAATCCTGCTCTACTGGATGGAGGAACCATGGTTGGGGAGCTGTGTTCGTATTGCCTGCCTGGGGTGTTGCCTCTGGGGCTGTGGCCTCTCCATGGTGGGTGGTGGATAGGGTGAACGCAGTGTGGCCTGGCATCCAGCGCTGTGTGCTGTAAGAATGTGCTGAGTTATGCAGAGTTCCTGACCCACCCACACGGCTGGCTTATCGGACATCACCATGCTACAGTTCAAAGGCAGGAGCCGGGACTCTTTCTGATCCATGTCTGAAACATGTCTGTGTGTGTGCATGCATGTGTATCTTTATGTGTCGTCTTTGGACACACTGTCTCCACACTGTCTACACTGTCTCCACTATCATGTACCACTGTCTCCACACTGCCTCCACTATCCTGTACCATTGTCTCCACTATCCTGTACCACTGTCTCCACACTGTCTACACTGTCTCCACTATCATGTACCACTGTCTCCACACTGCCTCCACTATCCTGTACCATTGTCTCCACTATCCTGTACCACTGTCTCCACTATCCTGTACCACTGTCTCCACACCGTCTCCACTATCCTGTACCATTGTCTCCACTATCCTGTACCACTGTCTCCACACTGCCTCCACTATCCTGTACCACTGTCTCCACTATCATGTACCACTGTCTCCACACTGCCTCCACTATCCTGTACCACTGTCTCCACTATCATGTACCACTGTCTCCACACTGCCTCCAGTATCCTGTACCATTGTCTCCACTATTCTGTACCACTGTCTCCACACTACCTCCACTATCCTGTACCACTGTCTCCACTATCATGTACCACGGTCTCCACACTGCCTCCACTATCCTGTACCACTGTCTCCACTATCCTGTACCATTGTCTCCACACTGTCTCCACTATCCTGTACCATTGTCTCCACTATCCTGTACCACTGTCTCCACACTGCCTCCACTATCCTGTACCACTGTCTCCACTATCATGTACCACTGTCTCCACACTGCCTCCACTATCCTGTACCACTGTCTCCACTATCATGTACCACTGTCTCCACTATCCTGTACCACTGTCTCCACGCTGCCTCCACTATCCTGTACCACTGTCTCCACTATCATGTACCACTGTCTCCACACTGCCTCCACTATCATGTACCACTGTCTCCACACTGCCTCCACTATCACGTACCACTGTCTCCACTATCCTGTACCACTGTCTCAACACTATCTCCACTATCACGTACCACTGTCTCCACTATCACGTACCACTGTCTCCACTATCCTGTACCACTGTCTCCACACTTTCTCCACTATCACGTACCACTGTCTCCACTATCACGTACCACTGTCTCCACTATCCTGTACCACTGTCTCCACACTTTCTCCACTATCACGTACCACTGTCTCCACTATCCTGTACCACTGTCTCCACTATCCTGTACCACTGTCTCCACACGGTTTCCACTATCATGTACCACTGTCTCAACACTGTTTCCACTATCCTGTACCACTGTCTCTACACTGTTTCCACGATCATGTACCACTGTCTCCACACTGTTTCCACTATCATGTACCACTGTCTCCACACTGTCTCCACTATCCTGTACCACTGTCTACACACTGTATCCACTATCATGTACCACTGTCTCCACACTGTTTCCACTATCACGTACCACTGTCTCCACTATCCTGTACCACTGTCTTCACACTGTCTCCACTATCCTGTACCACTGTCTCCACACTGCCTCCACTATCCTGTACCACTGTCTCCACTATCATGTACCACTGTCTCCACACTGCCTCCACTATCCTGTACCACTGTCTCCACTATCATGTACCACTGTCTCCACTATCCTGTACCACTGTCTCCACACTGCCTCCACTATCCTGTACCACTGTCTCCACTATCATGTACCACTGTCTCCACACTGCCTCCACTATCATGTACCACTGTCTCCACACTGCCTCCACTATCACGTACCACTGTCTCCACTATCCTGTACCACTGTCTCAACACTATCTCCACTATCACGTACCACTGTCTCCACTATCACGTACCACTGTCTCCACTATCCTGTACCACTGTCTCCACACTTTCTCCACTATCACGTACCACTGTCTCCACTATCCTGTACCACTGTCTCCACTATCCTGTACCACTGTCTCCACACTGTTTCTACTATCATGTACCACTGTCTCTACACTGTTTCCACGATCATGTACCACTGTCTCCACACTGTTTCCACTATCATGTACCACTGTCTCCACACTGTCTCCACTATCCTGTACCACTGTCTACACACTGTATCCACTATCATGTACCACTGTCTCCACACTGTTTCCACTATCACGTACCACTGTCTCCACTATCCTGTACCACTGTCTTCACACTGTCTCCACTATCCTGTACCACTGTCTCCACACTGCCTCCACTATCCTGTACCACTGTCTCCACTATCATGTACCACTGTCTCCACACTGCCTCCACTATCCTGTACCACTGTCTCCACTATCATGTACCACTGTCTCCACTATCCTGTACCACTGTCTCCACACTGCCTCCACTATCCTGTACCACTGTCTCCACTATCATGTACCACTGTCTCCACACTGCCTCCACTATCATGTACCACTGTCTCCACACTGCCTCCACTATCACGTACCACTGTCTCCACTATCCTGTACCACTGTCTCAACACTATCTCCACTATCACGTACCACTGTCTCCACTATCACGTACCACTGTCTCCACTATCCTGTACCACTGTCTCCACACTTTCTCCACTATCACGTACCACTGTCTCCACTATCCTGTACCACTGTCTCCACTATCCTGTACCACTGTCTCCACACTGTTTCTACTATCATGTACCACTGTCTCTACACTGTTTCCACGATCATGTACCACTGTCTCCACACTGTTTCCACTATCATGTACCACTGTCTCCACACTGTCTCCACTATCACGTACCACTGTCTCCACTATCCTGTACCACTGTCTTCACACTGTCTCCACTATCCTGTACTACTGTCTCCACACTGTCTCCACTATCCTGTACCACTGTCTCCTCACTGTATCCACTATCATGTACCACTGTCTCAACACTGTCTCCACTATCACGTACCACTGTCTCCACTATTCTGTACCACTGTCTCCTCACTGTATCCACTATCATGTACCACTGTCTCCACACTGTTTCCACTATCATGTACCACTGTCTCCACACTGTTTCCACTATCCTGTACCACTGTCTCCTCACTGTATCCACTAACATGTACCACTGTCTCCACACTGTTTCCACTATCATGTACCACTGTCTCCACACTGTTTCCACTATCCTGTACCACTGTCTCCACACTGTTTCCACTATCCTGTACCACTGTCTCCACACTGTTTTCAATATCCTGTACCACTGCCTCCACTATACTGTACCACTGTCTCCACACTGTATCCACTATCATGTACCACTGTCTCCACAGTTTCCACTACCATGTACCACTGTCTCCCCACTGTTTCCACTATCATGTACCACTGTCTCCACACTGTCTCCACTATCCTGTACCACTGTCTCCTTACTGTCTCCACTATCATCTACCACTGTCTCCACTATCATGTACCACTGTCTCCACACTGTTTCCACTATCATGTACCACTGTCTCCACACTGTTTCCACTATCATGTACCAATGTCTCCACACTGTTTCCACTATCATGTACCACTGTCTCCACACTGTTTCCACTATCATGTACCACTGTCTCCACACTGTCTCCACTATCCTGTACCACTGTCTCCACACTGTATCCACTATCATGTACCACTGTCTCCACACTGTTTCCACTATCATGTACCACTGTCTCCACACTGTCTCCACTATCCTATACTATTGTCTCCACTATCCTGTACCACTGTCTCCACTATCCTGTACCACTGTCTCCACTATCCTGTACCACTGTCTCCACACTGCCTCCACTATCCTGTACCACTGTCTCCACTATCATGTACCACTGTCTCCACACTGTCTACACTGTCTCCACTATCATGTACCACTGTCTCCACACTGCCTCCACTATCCTGTACCATTGTCTCCACTATCCTGTACCACTGTCTCCACTATCCTGTACCACTGTCTCCACACCGTCTCCACTATCCTGTACCATTGTCTCCACTATCCTGTACCACTGTCTCCACACTGCCTCCACTATCCTGTACCACTGTCTCCACTATCATGTACCACTGTCTCCACACTGCCTCCAGTATCCTGTACCATTGTCTCCACTATTCTGTACCACTGTCTCCACACTGCCTCCACTATCCTGTACCACTGTCTCCACTATCATGTACCACGGTCTCCACACTGCCTCCACTATCCTGTACCACTGTCTCCACTATCCTGTACCATTGTCTCCACACTGTCTCCACTATCCTGTACCATTGTCTCCACTATCCTGTACCACTGTCTCCACACTGCCTCCACTATCCTGTACCACTGTCTCCACTATCATGTACCACTGTCTCCACACTGCCTCCACTATCCTGTACCACTGTCTCCACTATCATGTACCACTGTCTCCACTATCCTGTACCACTGTCTCCACACTGCCTCCACTATCCTGTACCACTGTCTCCACTATCATGTACCACTGTCTCCACACTGCCTCCACTATCATGTACCACTGTCTCCACACTGCCTCCACTATCACGTACCACTGTCTCCACTATCCTGTACCACTGTCTCAACACTATCTCCACTATCACGTACCACTGTCTCCACTATCACGTACCACTGTCTCCACTATCCTGTACCACTGTCTCCACACTTTCTCCACTATCACGTACCACTGTCTCCACTATCACGTACCACTGTCTCCACTATCCTGTACCACTGTCTCCACACTTTCTCCACTATCACGTACCACTGTCTCCACTATCCTGTACCACTGTCTCCACTATCCTGTACCACTGTCTCCACACTGTTTCCACTATCATGTACCACTGTCTCAACACTGTTTCCACTATCCTGTACCACTGTCTCTACACTGTTTCCACGATCATGTACCACTGTCTCCACACTGTTTCCACTATCATGTACCACTGTCTCCACACTGTCTCCACTATCCTGTACCACTGTCTATAGACTGTATCCACTATCATGTACCACTGTCTCCACACTGTTTCCACTATCACGTACCACTGTCTCCACTATCCTGTACCACTGTCTTCACACTGTCTCCACTATCCTGTACCACTGTCTCCACACTGCCTCCACTATCCTGTACCACTGTCTCCACTATCATGTACCACTGTCTCCACACTGCCTCCACTATCCTGTACCACTGTCTCCACTATCATGTACCACTGTCTCCACTATCCTGTACCACTGTCTCCACACTGCCTCCACTATCCTGTACCACTGTCTCCACTATCATGTACCACTGTCTCCACACTGCCTCCACTATCATGTACCACTGTCTCCACACTGCCTCCACTATCACGTACCACTGTCTCCACTATCCTGTACCACTGTCTCAACACTATCTCCACTATCACGTACCACTGTCTCCACTATGACGTACCACTGTCTCCACTATCCTGTACCACTGTCTCCACACTTTCTCCACTATCACGTACCACTGTCTCCACTATCAAGTACCACTGTCTCCACTATCCTGTACCACTGTCTTCACACTTTCTCCACTATCACGTACCACTGTCTCCACTATCCTGTACCACTGTCTCCACTATCCTGTACCACTGTCTCCACACTGTTTCTACTATCATGTACCACTGTCTCTACACTGTTTCCACGATCATGTACCACTGTCTCCACACTGTTTCCACTATCATGTACCACTGTTTCCACACTGTCTCCACTATCACGTACCACTGTCTCCACTATCCTGTACCACTGTCTTCACACTGTCTCCACTATCCTGTACCACTGTCTCCACACTGTCTCCACTATCCTGTACCACTGTCTCCTCACTGTATCCACTATCATGTACCACTGTCTCAACACTGTCTCCACTATCACGTACCACTGTCTCCACTATTCTGTACCACTGTCTCCTCACTGTATCCACTATCATGTACCACTGTCTCCACACTGTTTCCACTATCATGTACCACTGTCTCCACACTGTTTCCACTATCCTGTACCACTGTCTCCTCACTGTATCCACTAACATGTACCACTGTCTCCACACTGTTTCCACTATCATGTACCACTGTCTCCACACTGTTTCCACTATCCTGTACCACTGTCTCCACACTGTTTCCACTATCCTGTACCACTGTCTCCACACTGTTTTCACTATCCTGTACCACTGCCTCCACTATACTGTACCACTGTCTCCACACTGTATCCACTATCATGTACCACTGTCTCCACAGTTTCCACTACCATGTACCACTGTCTCCCCACTGTTTCCACTATCATGTACCACTGTCTCCACACTGTCTCCACTATCCTGTACCACTGTCTCCTCACTGTCTCCACTATCATCTACCACTGTCTCCACTATCATGTACCACTGTCTCCACACTGTTTCCACTATCATGTACCACTGTCTCCACACTGTTTCCACTATCATGTACCAATGTCTCCACACTGTTTCCACTATCATGTACCACTGTCCCCACACTGTTTCCACTATCATGTACCACTGTCTCCACACTGTCTCCACTATCCTGTACCACTGTCTCCACACTGTATCCACTATCATGTACCACTGTCTCCACACTGTTTCCACTATCATGTACCACTGTCTCCACACTGTCTCCACTATCCTGTACCACTGTCTCCTCACTGTTTCCACTATCATGTACCACTGTCTCCACACTGTTTCCACTATCATGTACCACTGTCTCCACACTGTTTCCACTATCATGTACCACTGTCTCCACACTGTTTCCACTATCATGTACCACTGTCTCCACACTGTTTCCACTATCATGTACCACTGTCTCCACACTGTTTCCACTATCATGTACCACTGTCTCCACACTGTCTCCACTATCATGCACCACTGTCTCCACACTGTCTCCACTATCCTGTACCACTGTCTCCTCACTTTATCCACTATCATGTACCACTGCCTCCACTATCATGTACCACTGTCTCCACACTGTCTCCACTATCATGTACCACTGTCTCCACACTGTCTCCACTATCCTGTACCACTGTCTCCACACTGTCTCCACTATCCTGTACCACTCTCTCCTCACTGTTTCCACTATCATGTACCACTGTCTCCACACTGTTTCCACTATCATGTACCACTTTCTCCACACTGTTTCCCTTATCATGTATCACTGTCTCCACACTGTCTCCACTATCCTGTACCACTGTCTCCTCACTGTATCCACTATCATGTACCACTGTCTCCACACTGTCTCCACTATCCTGTACCACTGTCTCCTCACTGTTTCCACTATCATGTACCACTGTCTCCACACTGTATCCACTATCATGTACCACTGTCTCCACACTGTTTCCACTATCATGTACCACTGTCTCCACACTGTTTCCACTATCATGTACCACTGTCTCCACACTGTTTCCTCTATCATGTACCACTGTCTCCACACTGTTTCCACTATCCTGTACCACTGTCTCCTCACTGTATCCACTATCATGTGCCACTGTCTCCACACTGTTTCCACTATCATGTACCACTGCCTCCACTATACTGTACCACTGTCTCCGCACTGTCATGTACCACTGTCTCCACACTGTTTCCACTATCCTGTACCACTGTCTCCACACTGTTTCCACTATCCTGTACCACTGTCTCCTCACTGTATCCACTATCATGTACCACTGTCTCCACACTGTTTCCACTATCATGTACCACTGCCTCCACTATACTGTACCACTGTCTCCGCACTGTCATGTACCACTGTCTCCACACTGTTTCCACTATCCTGTACCACTGTCTCCACACTGTTTCCACTATCATGTACCACTGTCTCCACACTGTCTCCACTATCCTGTACCACTGTCTTCACACTGTCTCCACTATCATGTACCACTGTCTCCACACTGTCTCCACTATAATTTACCAAGGCCCTTGACCCTTCCACCCCTACCCCCCTCCAATACCCCTACCCCTCTGCCATCTTCCTCTCAACTGTTCCCCTCCTCCCCCAGCCCTGCCCTGCCCTGCTCCTAATGACCTCTGTGGTGCCTGGTGTTGTCAGGGGGGGGGGGGGGGGGGGGGGGTGACATCAGCTGTTACAACGAGTCCACTGCCTCCTCCAGTTCTACTGTGTACTGCTAGAGTCAATGTCACTGTGTACTGTTAGAGTCAATGGGCCGTGTTGTTCTCTGCTCCCTGACATTGGTATGGCACGCTCCTACTGTCACAATGAAAGAGAGAGGAGCATTGTGTGGCTGAAGTCCTTATAGTCCCAGTTCTTCTGAAGGGAAGCCTGACTGCTGTTACTGTTAGCTCTCTGGATACTGTGTAGGAGGAAGGTGTGTGTTTCAGGCTTATATTAGATAGAATGTACAGAGTTCTAACTTCAAATGTACTGTTTAAATTGCACAATGTCTCTGCATTACAGAACAAATGTGGGTATGTGTATTTTTTGTTTTACTGTCCTTGAGGGACCAGAAGTCCCCCAAGGACTAGTTAAACTAGGACAAGTGGGTACATCTTGCCAGTCCCCACAAGGAAAAAGGCTAGTTTAGGTTTAGGGTTAGAATTAGGGTTAGGGGTTACGTTTAAGGTTAGGGTTAGGGTTAGATTAAGGGTTAGGGTTAGGAAAATAGTTTTTGAATGGGAATCAATTGTTTAGTCCCCACATGGATAGTAAGACAAATGTGTGTGTGTTTGTGTGTGTGTGTGTGTGTGTGTGTGTGTGTGTGTGTGTGTGTGTGTGTGTGTGTGTGTGTGTGTGTGTGTGTGTGTGTGTGTGTGTGTGTGTGTGTGTGTGTGTGCGTGCAGGTGACTGCCCTTGTGTGTGGAGGCAGAGAGTTAAAAGTCAGTGTGTTTATGGAATTCAGTCTTTCCTGCGGGTCTATTTTTATGGCGCTACCTTGTTTGTGCTGTCTTAATTAGTACGGGCCATGATTAGATCTTCACAGTAGCTAGAACAACCTCATGTAATTAAGGCTTTACTCGTAGAGCAAAATAACCTTTGAAGATGGTAGACAAAACAGATGAATCCTTGAAAAAGGCAGTTACACTTAAATCTATGTAATCTAGGTCTATGGCCTCTGCTGTTATTCTTTCAGGCTGATTCAGTTGAAGGAGGCATCCTAATCTGTTTGTTTTTGACACATAAAAGACATTAGTAATCAATCCAGTGGGTGAACTGGGCATAGCAGATAGTAAAACAATGTTGTGAAACTTTTGTCCCTGACCTTTGCATTGTCTCTAGTTCACTCATCTCCACTGCAGACAAAAAAAGTGTTGTGGACAGATTTGAACCTTTATTTAACTAGGCAAGTCAGTTAACCCTACTGTTGTGTTGGTTTCATGTTAATTAATTCTGTGTTCCCGGTCCAAAATGACCGCCCCATTATAGCTGATTATAAAACCATAATAATACATATATTATCACCTAATGTTGTGCGAGATCTTTTTATCAACTTAACTTCTTGTGAACATTACTGTCACGCCCTGACCTTAGAGAGCTTTTTATGTCTCTATTTCGGTTTGGTCAGGATGTGATTTGGGTGGGCATTCTATGTTCTATTTTCTATGTTTTTGTATTTCTTTGTTTTGGCTGGGTATGGTTCTCAATCAGGGACAGCTGTCTATCATTATCTTTGATTGGGAATCATACTTAGGCAGCCTTTTTTCCCCCTTTTGTGTTTGTGGGAAGTTGACTTTTGTTAGTGGCACTTATACCCTGTAAGCTTCACGGTTGTTCTTTCGTTTCTTGTTTTGTTGGCGACATTTTAAATAAAAAGGAAAATGTACGCTCACCATGCTCACCATGCTGGCCAGGAGAGGCAGCCCCCCAAAAATGTTTGGGGGGGGGGGAACACGGGACGGTCGGAAGGAACCAGAGCCAGTCGTGGTGAACTTGCAGGGGAGCGAAGGTAGTGAAGCAGAGACAGTGAAGGAGTTGATGGGGAGATTGGAGGAGAGAGCTATGAGAGATGGTGCTGTGTTGGTGCATGAGGCACGACATTCGCCCTACGGAGCGTGTCCTCGGTTTGATGTCACCTGAGTCAGCTCTCATTCTCGTCCTGAGGTGCGTGCTAGCCGTCTGGTGAAGACCGTGCCAGCCCCACGCACCAGGCCTCCTGTGCGCCTCGCCAGCCCTGCACGTCTTGTGCCAGCTTGGCGCTCCAGACCTCCAGTGCGCCTCCACAGCCCGGGGAGTCCTGCGCCGGCTCTACGCACGGTTTCCCCAGTTCGCCAGGAGAACCCAGTGCGGCCTGTTCCAGCTCCCTGCACATGCCGGGCTAAAGTGGGCATGCAGACAAGAGGAGCGGTGCAAGTGCTAAGCACCAGAGCTCCAGTACTCCCCCACAGCCCGGTCCGACGTGTGCCCGCGCTCTGGAGGTGCCGGGCTAGAGTGGGCATTCAGCCTGGAAGAGTGGTGCCAAGGCTACTCACCAGATATCCAGTGCTCCCCCACAGCCCGGTTCATCCTGTGCTTCCTCCAAGAACCAGGCCTCTTGTATGTCTCCCCAGCCTGGTGGGCCCTGTGGCAGCCCCACGCACCAGGCTGTCTATACGTCTCCTCCCATCAGTGAGTATCCACAGTCCGGGGTCCGCAACGAGGGTGCCCAGTCCGGGGCCCGCAGCGAGAGTGCCCAGTCCGGGGCCCGCAGCGAGGGTGCCCAGTCCGGGGCCCGCAAGAGGGTTCCCAGTCCGGGCCCCGCAACAAGGGTCCCCAGTCCGGGGCCCGCTACGAGGGTCCCCAGTCCGTGGCCCGCAACAAGGGTCCCCAGTCCGTGGCCAGCAACGAGGGTGCCCAGTCCGGGCCCCGCAACGAGTGTCCCCAGTCCGGGGTCGGCGACGGGGGTCCCCGCACCAGAGGCACTACCAAAGTGGGGTGAGCCAGAGGTGGAGCGGGGTCTACGTCCCACACCAGAGCCGCCACCGCGGATAGATGCCCACCCAGACCCTCCCCTATAGGTTCAGGTTTTGCCACCTTTGTGGGGGGGTACTGGGGGGGGGGGGGGGGTACTGTCACGCCCTGACCTTAGAGAGCTTTTTACGGCTCTGTTTTGGTTTGGTCACGTTGTGATTTGGGTGGGCATTCTATGTTCTATTTTCTATGTTTTTGTATTTCTTTGTTTTGGCCGGGTATGGTTCTCAATCAGGGACAGCTGTCTATCGTTGTCTCTGATTGGGAATCATACTTAGGCAGCCTTTTTCCGTTTGTGGGACGTTGACTTTTGTTATGCCCTGTAAGCTTCACGGTTGTTCTTTCGTTTCTTGTTTTGTTGGCGACATTTGAAATAAAAAGAAAATCTACGCTCACCACGCTGCACTTTGGTCTTCTTCCAGCATCGGCTGTGACAATTACAAGTTTTTGAACTTCTATTTGCTATTTATGGCCTGAAGGCCTCATTGACCTGAGCTCATACAACTCGTTTTTGAGTAAAAAAAAGCATAATGTATGGATTATTTTGACTATAACAAATACTCATATGAAACATATTGTGCTATTTATCACAGACTACTTTGTGTCAAAGTTTAACAAGGACTCTCTCCTCCTCACCAGTGTCATGATCAAAGATATGATCAAGAGCCTCACATACAGTATATCGTTTGGTCATTGTGCTGCCACAGAATGAATTGTGAGCAAGGCCTCAAAAAAGCCTTATATACCAGAGCTGCAAGAAAAGTCCTATATATTATTGAAACAATGTTGCGATTGTTTGTGAGAATGCCGACAGGTGTGGTTCCCGTGGGGGAAAGATTCTATTGGGGAAAGGTTCCCGTGGGGGTTGCCATGGAAGCCAAGAAGGGGAGTGAGGTGTGTGTGTGTGTGTGTGTGCTCAAATACACATGCATGTGGGGCCTGGGAGAGGAAGTTACTATCCATGTTTCTGAACTCAATTTTATACACTAATTGTAGTCTCACCCATTTATGTCTAATGACAGGTCATTTTTGACCGGGAACACCACAGGTGTACAAAAGTAAAATGAAACATCCAAAATTGAATGAAAATCATCAAAATGTATTTTGTGTGTTCAGATGCCCTGTGTGGACAAAGTCATGGAACCTTATGACAATCAGATTCAATGAACTACATTTTCCAGAGAGAAAACCCAGACGACGCTGGGCCAATTGTGCGCCACCCTATGGGACGCCCAATCACGACCGGATGTGATGCAACCTGGATTCGAACCAGGTACTGCAGTGACGCCTCTTGCACTTAGACTGCTGCGCAACTCAGGAGCCCACATACTTGGAGACAATTCCTCAGGAATTTACCATAGGTGTCGCACACACTTAATGAAGAGAAAATATTTCCCCCTCCCTTGTCAGGAAAGATTCCCACTTACTTTCATTCCATACGGAGAATTGTCCTAATTTCCCTTCCTTTACCTCAAATCGAACACTTTAGAAGTCAAACCCGCCTTTTTTCGTTGCGTTTACCTCATGTGTTTTGAGCTCTTTTGTCCTCTTCTGTGGCGACGCAAACTTTGTGAGCGATGTGACTTCTTCTTGGTGTCTGACGAGGTTTCGTTACGTTCTCTTGTTTCTGAGAGTGAGCACATTCTTCCCTGCGGGTTCATTAGCATACATCAAGCCCCATGTCGTCAAACCGCAAAGTTAATTTGAATCTTCGTTCGGGAACGGTGTCTTTCAACAGGCAGCTGTCAGACACATCAACCACACGACACACGGTAGAGAAGGAGGAGAAGTTAAATCGAAGTACACTCTCAAAGGCTATATTTAGATGACATGTCACTTTTTTTATCAAGAGTAGAAGCTCTTTCGAAGTAGTCAATACGGAGTGCTTTATCAGGAAACCAAAAAACTTTGAACAATTGGAAAAGATGAAGTGATTCTCAGTTTTTTTGCTTGAAAGACAGCAAAGTGAGATTGTTCCCAAGTAGACAGGAGCGTTTAAGGGCCTCGCGTTTTGAGCCGCCCATCAGTCAAGGAGAAACGAGCAGCACCTCCCGTTGGCGTCTGATCGTTAGGTGTCCTCAAAGTGTCTCAAAGTCTCTTTGTTATCGCCGAGCGCGTCGATTAAAGAGACGAATATCATTTATTCATCCTCGCCATTGAGGGAAAGAAAAGGATTCAAGAGTTTGTGTTTCATTTCCGTCAAATTCAGAGGTACCTTGATGAAGTCAGCTTTCTTTGTCAAGCTGTGTGGTGAGACGAGGCTGAGAGCTGTGGCCCATTTGAAAATGTATATTTTGGGGGGAGGGGGCACTTTGAACAGTTTTTGGTAAGATAAGCGGTATTTAAACTTTTTTGTGGAACTTTGAATTGTAGGGCAGCAATACTGAGGAGAAAATACTACTAAAACGCTGCTCCACTGTTTGTAGAGCAGATGAAGCATGCTAACACAGAACAATAGAACAAAAAAATGACCTTGTAAGACTCTTCTATGTAAGTGTGTATAGATGAATGTAAAATGTATTTCAGTGACGTGGACATCGTGGAAGAGTCAGCGTACACTGGATGGGTCTGGTTATCCTTTCAGTGTGGGACAAAAACCTATTCATTTAAACCCCCTTTCCATGTGTGAAGTCTGATTCTTTAGTATCCTTGACAGTCTCAGTCCCATATGTTCCGACCGTTTACATTTCAAGATTACAATCCTGTTGTAAGGTTTCTTTTGGTGGTTGAAAAGTTATTTTCAAGCCGGGAAGTTTTGCCGTCTTCACTTTTCAACTGGCAAGATGAATATCGGTGGGACAAAGCAGAGAAGGGAAGGCTTTTGACTAGACTTCTAAGAGCCAGGAGCGAGTCCTGTCTTTCTTTTGCAGTTCCCTATAACGGGCTGCCTCGCCTAGCTGCTGAAGAGACACTATATCAAATGCAAAGTGAGAAGTCAAAGTCTTTCAAGTTACATCAGTAGATCCTTGTGGAAATGCTCCTCTGCTATGCTTAGGTTTTTCAGAACTTTTTTCCATTTAAAAAGAGGAGATTGGTTCATTTTCTCCATGTTTTTGGATGGTTGCTTATGAGCAGTTGAGCAGGAAGTGTTATAATAAGCAGTTATGATCAGTTATAAGCAGAAAGAAAGGAAGTTATAAGCAGGAAGTGTTATAGTTAGCAGTTATGACCAGTTATAAGCAGAAAGAAAGTAAGTTATGAACAAAAAGTGTTATAATAACCAGTTATGAACAGAAAGTGTATGTTGTTTTTACTGTACTGCCATTCATGGACAGCACTCTTGGTTTAAAGAGGGATAAAGGCCTCTGTATCGTATTCACTAAAGTATAACCACAGGACATTCACCTTAAAGACTCCCTTGAATTAAGTGCAGAGGCTGTCATCGGATAGCTAGGTGTCAACAGAGAAATGGCAGATGTTGTAATAAGGAGATAACACGGTTTAGCAACAAACCAAAAAACTTCAAGAGAAAACCATGATTAAGTGGATCTTTCTTGGGTGTTGTCACATTTTTGTTTTAAGTATTTTGGTCAATGATAAGAAGTAAACAGTTCTTGCATAGAGACGCTAACTCGATTTGCCCCTGACACTTTCAAGTATCTCAGATCAGTTTAAAGACCGTCCAACCACATCAAGACTGCATTTATTTTCTCTCAATTGCAGTATGGTTTCTGTTGAGAACTTGCTGTCTGAACATTCTGTGTTAGATATTTTAAGTCTAAACAGTCAGTGTTTTGTGTTCACCAAGGTTGGGTGGCCAGTGGTTAACACTCCCAATAGCACTTTCTAGGGTTAGAAACTGGAAACAGAATGTAACTAGACCTCATTGCAAATAATCACCCTGGGCTCTTTAAATGTTCTTAGCCCGTTTGTTTACACATTGTAAATCGTGAACAGAAATGCTTGGACATTGTGCGGCATGTATATTTCAAGGTTTGAACATTATATGGCATCTGAATTTCTGCCACATGACTGCAGGCTTTTGGTGCTTTTTCCTCTGAAGTCTTACTCAGATTCCTGAGGACAAAAAAAAGAGTTATGTGTTCCGAGGTTTTGCAAAGAATGCATCTCCGACTGTTTCCAAAGGGGAATTTCCTCAGAGCACAATATATCGGCTCAGACATGGGCTTCTACACAAACTGTTGCGTCCACATAACTTCCTGACCCTTTTGAGAAAGTTTAGGAATCAGTTTTGGCACTGTGCAGCAGCCAAGCAGGCACACCGGTTCCCAACACTGGTATTCACCCCGTAATTCTCTCCCTTTGATCTGATAGGTTCTAGTTTTGTAAAGTCTTCCTCTACTCCCTGTTTACCGTCCCATAGACCAAGCCTCTTCAATAAGCGAAGCCCCGGTGATGTCATTATAGGTGACACCACCACCACCGCACCTGAGAGTATACTTGGCCATTACATCATCTCCGGGCTTCACTGAGCGCACCCCTGTGTGTGTGTGTGTGTGTGTGTGTGTGTGTGTGTGTGTGTGTGTGTGTGTGTGTGTGTGTGTGTGTGTGTGTGTGTGTGTGTGTGTGTGTGTGTGTGTGTGTGTGTGTGTGCATATGTGTCCCTCGGGTCTGCAGTAGCACAGGGGGGGAACAAAAGAATCAAAAGCGTCCCATCACTCCATGCCCCCGGATAGAGTTACATGGTGTGTCGTGCCAAAACACAAGGGCATAGAACAGGAAGGCTATGAGAATCAAAGGACACCGAGGAGGGTAACAAACAAGGGGACTACCTTTGTATCCTCCGACAGGAAGGTAGTGTGTAAGACAGGGGAGATTTGGGACTGGAAATATTCTAACCTAAAAAAAAGGGGGAAAAAAGGCAAATCCCCCCAAAATCTTGGCATTTCGTCAATGACCTTCTTCCACTCCACATCAACACACACAAAACAAGTGACATCCTCTCTGTCGAGAGGCCAGGGAGATTTATATTGTGGAGAAAAGCAAGTAGGGTGACATTTTGAACCTTGGAGGATGATGGAGGCATTGAAAGGAAATATGATAAGGTATGCCTGTGGAATGTCTTTGAGAGTTGGCGCCTGGATCTGTAACTCATTTTGCATCCCAAACAGCACCCTATTCCCTATATAGTGCACTACTTTTCACCAGGGCCCATAGGGTTCTGGTCAAAAGTAGTGCATTATGTAGGGAATAGCGTGCCATTTGGGACACGGCCCCTCAGGGTTCCTAAATGTAGTTGTTGAACTCTGACTGCACTGGGCTGTGCATCCCTGATAATTAAGTGTTTGGTTGAAGCATTTAAACAAAATACTTTTGCAAACCTCAAAGTATGTCACACGTTATCATGTTTTTGTGACACTGACACACGACTAATTGGATCAAAGAGTGGCCAGTAGAGCCAATTCACAGTAAAAGTCCAGTTCACAGTAAAAACAACTTCTCTTTCCCTGTCTATGTCTTCAATCTTTAGATCATGTCAACATCTAAGAGATTTTAGGCACTCAATACTGACCTTTACATTTTTGGAGTTAGTGAAGATATTTTGTTGCTGTAAACATAGTATAGTAATATCTAAGTAGTACGATATACTCTATGTACATATTGTGTAATACAATTACTAACTTCTGCATTTGGTTGCAGGTGGACTGTATCTAGAGGAGACTTTTGGAGAAGAGACTGCGGACCAACATGCTGCCAGTGGTGAGTACCTGTTTACAAGTGATGCATCAAATCCTCACAAATACAATTGGTTATACTGGCTAAAAAAGGCCAGTGACAAAGTCCCTATAGGACACCAATCCTGGCATCACACACACATTTTCAAACACTGGCTCTTGCACTGGATTACATGGACACATGCACACACACGCACTAGAGTCCGAAGCCAGGCCAATCACTTCCCAGAAAGACACAATACAAAGAGAGGGGTGACCTTGCATGACCACACACAGACACACACACACACACACACACACACACACACACACACACACACACACACACACACACACACACACACACACACACACACACACACACACACACACACACACACACACACACACACACACACACACACACACACACACACACACACAGTCTTGTATAACTAACCTTGTGGGGACACACAATTCAGTCCCATGCAAAATCCTATTTTCCCTAACCATTAACCCTAAACCTGTGCATTTCAGGTAAAATAACAACCCAATGTTTATATCCCAGGACAAATTAGCTAGGAACAGCAAGCTAACTAGCTAAATTGGCATACAGTTGAAGTCGGAAGTTTACATACACTTAGGTTGGAGTCATTAAAAGTAGTTTTTCAACCACTCCACAAATTTATTGTTAAGTAGGTTAGGACATCTACTTTGTGTGTGACACAAGTAATTTTTCCAATAATTGTTTATCAACAGACTCTTTCACTGTATCACAATTCCAGTGGGTCAGACGTTTACATACACTAAGTTGACTGTGCCTTTAAACAGCTTGGAAAATTCCAGAAAATTATGTCCTTGGGAGCAATTTCCAAACGCCTGAAGGTACCACGTTCATCTGTACAAACAATAGTATGCAAGTATTAACACTATGGGACATTTACATTACATTTACATTTAAGTCATTTAGCAGACGCTCTTATCCAGAGCGACTTACAAATTGGTGCATTCACCTTAAGATATCCAGTGGAACAGCCTTCAGTGGGACCACGCAGCCTTCATACCGCTCAGGAAGGAGACGTGTTCCGTCTCCTAGAGATGAACGTACTTTGGTATGAAAATTGCAAATCAATCCCAGAACAACAGCAAAGAACCTTGTGAAGATGCTGGAGGAAACAGATACAAAAGTTGAAGCAACATCTCAAGACATCAGTCAGGAAGTTAAAGCTTTGTCGCAAATGGGTCTTCCAAATGGACAATGACCCAAGCATATTTCCAAAGTTGTGTCAAAATGACTTAAGGACAACACAGTCAAGGTATTGGAGTGGCCATCACAAAGCCCTGACCTCAATCCAATAGAAAATCTGTGGGAAGAACTGAAAAATAGTGCGCGAGCTAGGAGGCCTACAAACCTGACTCAGTTACACCAGCTCTGTCAGGAGGAATGGGCCAAGATTCACCCAACTTATTGTGGGAAGCTTGTGGAAAGCTATCCGAAACATTTGACCCAAGTTAAACAATTTAAAGGCAGTGCTACCAAATACTAATTGAGTGTATGTAAACTTCTGACCCACTGGGAATGTGATGAAAGAAATAAAAGGTTAAATAAATAATTCTCTCTACTATTGTTCTGACATTTCACATTCTAAAATAAAGTGGTGATTCTAACTGACCTAAGACAGGGGATTTTTACTAGTATTACATGTCAGAAATTGTGAAAAACTAAGTTTAAATGTATTTGTCTATGGTGTATGTAAACTTCTGACTTCAACTGTAAATGTTTAATGCTTTTATACCTGTTCCAAAATTAATATAGTTGGTTCAGAGTTCGTTTTGATATTTCAACCTGCGTATCCTGATTGCGTCTGGTGTGGGTCTGGTGTGACAAAATCAACATGCGCTAGATCGCACACGTGGACGCACGAGCATGAGCTCGTGTAAACCCCCCACATAGTATAAAGGGGGTGAAAAAATTACAGTATTGACTTATTTGAACCCAGAGTGAGTATTTTCAACATTATGAGTCAATGAGCTCTAGTGCCTGAATTAAATCGGTGTGTAAAATTATGCAGTCATTGCAGTGTAAGTTCAACTAAATTCAGTGGAATTTTAACACCATTTTGAGTCAAATTAACTCTGAAAATGTGACACTACCTGTATAGTAACTTTAACACTATGTAGACTGGGACCAAATGTTATCTGAAAGTGTTGAATTCAACTCTATAGGAGTTAAATTAACACTTTTATTTTTACGGTGTAGAAATAGTATATGACCTTGTGGGTACCAACAAAATGTCCCCAGTTGGTCAGATTTATGTTTGATTACTATTCTTAAGTCCCCACTAGTATAGTTAAACGTCAGCAGTCTTCACGCACACACACGCACGCACACACACACACACACACACACACTGGCTCCACAACACTACAGCTGCCGTGGGGCGCTAAAGTGAGTTGGCCCAGTGTGATTGAAGGTCCAGCTGGTGGCCACCCTTTTGATCCTCTCCCTTTCATGAGAAAGACAAACAGCACCGCGTCGTCACTCACGCTGGCTGATTGATACATACACACACACACACACACTAATGGACGTTCTTTCTCACTGTAATCACTCAGCTAATGACCCGATTGAACTCTGAATGGAGCCTGACGAGGATGGTGAGAACAGAAGGCGGAGTCAGAGGGAGAGAGGGCCCAGCGACGGATCAGAAGGGAGAATTTAGGGGGGGACGGGATAAGGGGAGGGAGATCAGGGGGAGTGACCATGAACTTGGTTGCAAAAATGTTAGCCTGGATTTAAAACATAGGATTCCGTTTCACATTTTCTTTTTGTTTCACTGTGTGAAAAAAGTCTTTATCTTGCCATGGTTGCACAGGGTCGAGGTTAGCCTGAGTCTTCGGCCCAAATCAGTGTATCCTCGTGGTCCGTTTCATCAACAAAGTGTTTTCCCTTTATCACAACAGAAGAGCAGGTCTACCGACTGGCCAATAAGCTCTACCTATAGCTCATCATGATTTATGAGGTAATCGCCACCCTGGTGTTTGAAATAGAGACTCAAAACTATTGGCTTTTTAAAAGTAATTGTGGGTGTTTTTCCCCTTTAGGCAAACAATATAGTAAGACTGACAACAATGCTAGTGGAACAAAAGGGAGAGGAATGCTCAGCCGGATCCTAGCTTCCTGGGTATCCGCCTCCCTGGAGGCCATTGTGGGGCCTCTTGTTCCCTTGTGCCTCGTGCATTTCCAATGCATTTGTTTTCGACTGGGTTTTGATGGAAGTCACTTCCCACTGCCAGTGCCCATACTTGATCATTGACCTAAAAATCACAAATGTTCTTATCAGCTTCTCAGCAGATGTTTTTTGTTCTCATTGGAAGTCGGTCTTTATGAAACATTTAGTTTGAAGTGTGAGGATTGTCCCAGTGTAAAAAGTTCACAGACAAGAAGGACAAGAGGGAAGGCCCTTTTAGAGTGGCTGGTGTCATATTCCTTGTGCCACAGGGGTCAAAGGGCTTGAGTTTGTCCGGGATGTTAGAAATAAGGTCTCTAAAAGGGTTATCCCGCTGTCCCCATAGGACAACCCTTTTTGGTTCCAGGTAGAACTCCTTTTGGCTCCAGGTAGAACTCTTTTAGGTTCCATGTAGAACCCTCTGTGGAAAAGGTTCTATATAGAACCCAAACTTGTTCTACCTGGAACCAAAAGGGTTCTACCTGGAACCAAAAAAGGGTTCTTCAAAGGGTTCTCCTATGTGGACAGCCAAAGAGCCCTTTTAGGTTCTAGATAGCACCCTTTTTTAAAAGAGTGTATGTATTTTTTACCCTTATATTACTGTCGTGTAAAATTGTGGTGTGTGTGCGTGCGTGCGTGCGTGTGCTTGCGTGCGTGCGTGTATGCGTGTGTGTGTGTTTATCTGTATGAGTGTGTGCGCGAGCGTGTTTCAGAGAAAGATTCGTAGAAAGAGGGGTTGAGGTCTCTGTTACCCGCCAGTAGCAGTGAGCTGTTAGCCCCATAAACCACAACGTTTGTATGAAATACCAGCGGGAGCAGAAAGGTCAGAGGAGGAAATTAGCAGCTGTCTTTTCCTCTCCTTTCATGTTAGCCGCGGGGCTAATCGCCACCGAGCCATCAGCTCATTTCCACTTGAAAACAAACTCAGCAATGATACCGGGGAGGAGCTGTTTGCTCACATTTAATGGCACCGGATTTGATTCTGAAGGGAGGGGAGGGAACGATCCTCGTGTTCTCACTCTCTCTTTCTGTCTCTCTCCTCGTTCTCTCTCTCTCTTTCTGTCTCTCTCCTTGTTCTCTCTCTCTCTCTTTCTGTCTCTCTCTCTCTTTCTGTCTCTCTCCTTGTTCTCTCTCCTCGTTCTTTCTCTCTCTTTCTGTCTCTCTCCTTGTTCTCTCTCCTCGTTCTTTCTCTCTCTTTCTGTCTCTCTCCTTGTTCTCTCTCTCCTTCTTTCTATCTTTTCCTTTGTTCTCTCTCTATCACCCCATCGCAGGTGCGGGAGGGTAAACATGGGAGCATGCTCCTTTCAAACTGCTCTGTTGACACATCTCAATTCCGTTGGGGACTAACGGTGATTAGTTGTGCTTTGCCTTGGAGGTCTACCAAGTTGAAAGAGGCCACTAGAATGAGTACGGCTTGAGTGTTATTGCAACACGGCCTTTTGAACGCTGTTGACCTCAACATCAGGAAACATAATGTACATTCTTTTCTCTATTTTATTCTCTGTTCCTCTGCCACCACATAGATGGTGTACAATCATTAGACTTCTGTCCCCCAAAAAATCCTTATTTGCCAAGAGATATACGGTAGCCACAGTAGAGCATGGATCTAATCATCATGATGTTTATAGTCCTCATCAAAAGCGAAATGTGTTTTTTCCCCCCCACATTTAATAGCACGATACGAAAGGAATTTGGATGTTTTCCCAGCATGCTTTCCTTTACCCACTCTCTCTCTCTCCGTGGGAATGTTTTCCCTATCTCCTGTCCTACAGCGCAAGAGAAGCACCGCACCATTGCCTTTGTTGATGTTCCTTGCCTATCTGTGCGCACTGTTTTTGAAACTCACCCCCCTATTCACACCTGTGGAAAAGGCTGACACAAAGCAGGGAAGGCAGCAACATCCCACAACACTGGTCACAGAAGCAAAGCAGAGCTCCCATATTCTCTCTTGTCTTGGACTTTTACCTCAGGAAGAAGAGAAACTGACGAGATAATAAATAATTTGCAGCTGGTCCTGGTCGAGGTCAGAGAAGCCTGGCCTGGCCCTCTCTTCTTTATCTGTAGCTCCCACAATTCCACTGGATCCACCGAACGTGTATCTACTGTTTAGAAAACACAATAACCTTGTGGGACAGAATTATTTATATACAATATACAGTATAGCAGATGTTTAAATGGAAATAAACTTTTTTTTAAATTAAATTAAACCTAAGGATTAGGGCAATAGGGTAAGTTATGGGTATGATTTAAGTTTGGAGTAAGTTCAAGTTTAGGCTAAGTATATCCTATTGCCAAGTTAAGAACAGAATGGGGCTTATGTGTATAAAAACCGGTCACTGAGATATTTAATAGGTTTACGATTAATACACAGTGGTCTATTTGACTTTGTCGGTGGAGTCACCAACCCAGTGTAGACATTTGATAGCTGTATGATTATTACGCATTGGTGTACTTGACTTTAATTACTTTTCTGGGGAATTCGACACTGCGTATAGACACTGTAAATATGATAAACATCTCCTCCTATTCAGTGGTTTGGTTAAGGTTTGATGTGGTTACTTCCCGGTAACTTCCCAGCGCAGGATAGCCAACTGTAAATATTGTACTTCTACAGGTGTTGAGGTGTGAATTTGATTCCATCACCTCATTGTTTTAGCTCCCTCTGTTTTCACTCTTGGACCCAAAACCTGGGTCTAAATACAATTTGAAATCTTTCAAATACATTTTGTGTTTCCTCGTCCGCCTGGAGTGGCAGATGGGTTGGGTATTCACTTTTGAGAATATTCCATTGGTTACTTTGTACCAGGCAAGCTCAATCAAGCACAGATAAAGTATCTGAAATGATCTCCAATAGTTTTGAACCCAGGTCTGTTGAGAACCAACTCATCTTTTTGCATAGCTCAAAATTTGGTACATTGTCACGGGAGGGCGGTCACGTGTGTTGCGAAGAAGAGGGTAACTAGTTCGAGCCCAGTATGGGGACAGGGACAGTGGAGGAAGCTAAACTGTTAGCAGCACACTGAAGTCCGTTTCACTTGTCACGGCGCCAACCATCATTGGACACTCATTTGATCAATAGGGACAATTTATTTGCCTTATCGCCTCATTGACTTCCTGTCGGGACTTCGCCTCAGAAGCACAAGACGTGGGTAAACATGGTACTTTAATAGAGCGGAGAACCCAAATGCTGTTTCTGCTCTTTATGTCCAATCCACTTTAGTTTCCTTTCAAGCGGGTCACTTTTCCGTCTCATTTGTCCGATTGTTATACAAAATGAGTCATTGATTGGTTTGTTTGCGCATAGGTTATTAACCATGTAGCACCTTTCCCCGCTACGTGACCAGCAACCTAACAGGTACTGTTCTAGTGCTGAGGCCTGTGGGTAGCAGCATCCATGCAGGGACTGCATGCTTATTAATATAGCAGGGGTCATATTGCTGTAATAGATGGACAGTGGATTTGCAGATACCCTTTTTTTACACAATATGCCCTCTTTAGTATATCAGGATTAAAGGACACACTGTTTTTAGTTCCTGCTCTAAAAGACACCTCTATATTTTCAAAAGGACACATGAATGACACACAGGTGAAACTGCCATGGACAGAGGGAAGAAAGAGAACGGGAGAGATAGCGAGATAAAGAGCTAGAGGAGAGAGGGAGAGGAAAGAGACCGAGAAAGAAACGAATGCCTATGATGACCCCATCCAGACCAGTCTGCCTCCCTTGGCGGTCCCGCTCCGCCACATCAGAGAGTTTTGGGCTATTCAAAGTAGATCAGCATCGGGCCAATAATCTCAGTGATCTTTCCAGGGGCATCTGCTGAATGCTGAAAAGGATAGACCTTTTTTCCAGTTCAATTCCATCACCCCCACCAGGAGAGGGAAGGAAGATAAAACGGACGCCATATTGTAGGCACACATAAAGGTTTCTTTGGCCAAACGGATTAGGCTGAACATCAGACATTGTTTCTATACATTATTAAACTTTTAAGCCACTGAAAAACAGGACTAAATCCCCAAAAAAGAGAGTGGGAGAGAAAGCAATTATTTATCTTTGGTGCCAAAACCCACCCACATGTCCTCCCCACGCATGTACCTGCACGAGGACAACAAGTTTTAATACAACCATCATCAGGTTTCTTTCTGTCACGCCAGATTTTTTTACACGTCCAACATGTCGCCCACTCTCAACTTATTTGGAAATGTAAGTTTATTTTCTCAAATTGGCACTTTAAAGAGGATCCTCTTAACAAACCGTAAGGAGGGTGTGAATGGCGGGCTGCTCTAAAGTTAAGGGTGTTATGCACCATGTCCGACTTCAAAGACCGTCTTAACTCCACACTCTAATTGTATCCTGCCTGAACGCCATCTGATTCCGCTGACAACTTCTCTCCTTCTCTCTTCTATCTCTTCCCCCTCCCTCCTTCTCTCTTTTCATTTATCTGTCATTATGTATGGAAACTCGTGTCTGTTTTTTTTTTCTTCCTTTCACTCTCCCTCACTTTACCCCAAAAGACTGCCACCAAGAGTCCGTATCTCTCTATTCTTCCTCCTTCAGTCTCTCCCTCCTTCTGTTTGTGTCATTATGGATAACCCCCCTCTTCTTTTTTATCTCTTTCACTGTCCTTCATCTTTACTTCTTCCTTCCATCTATTCCTCTTTCTCACTTTCCATCTGTTCATCATTATGGATATCTATCTATCTATCTATTTATCTATCTATTCATCTATCTATCTATCTATCTATTCTATTCTATTCTATTCTATTCAATTCAATTCAAGGGGCTTTATTGGCATGGGAAACATGTGTTAACATTGCCAAAGCAAGTGAGGTAGATAGTATACAAAAGTGAAATAAACAATAAAAATGAACAGTAAACATTACACATACAGAAGTTTCAAAACAATAAAGACATTCCAAATGTCATATTATATATATACAGTGTTGTAACAATGTACAAATGGTTAAAGTACACAAGGGAAAATAAATAAGCATAAATATGGGTTGTATTTACCATGGTGTTTGTTCTTCACTGGTTGCCCTTTTCTTGTGGCAACAGGTCACAAATATTGCTGCTGTGATGGCACACTGTGGAATTTCACCCAGTAGATATGGGAGTTTATTAAAATTGGATTTGTTTTCGAATTCTTTGTCGATCTGTGTAATCTGAGGGAAATATGTCTCTCTAATATGGTCATACATTGGGCAGGAGGTTAGGAAGTGCAGCTCAGTTTCCACCTATCTATCCCTACTTGCTTTTCCTCCATTACAGATAGATAACCCTCTCTTTCTTTTTTTTTCTCACTTTCCTTCAATTTTCACCCTCAAAACTCTGTCACAAGTGTCAACTCGGGCACGAGCCTTAACATATTTATTTTCCATAGGTGTTGACATCACCCCTCCCCCCCAAACTCTTTTTCACTCTTGTGGCCCTATATATAAACAGACGTTCACGCTCTTCTACATATGGGCTTTAATTTTCCATTGTCCTCCAGATATTCCTCCTCGGTCAGGCTTGAGATAAAGGGATAATCACTTCAAAGGGAGCCAGCAGAGAGTAACCCCCCAGCTGAAGTGGACAATGAGCTAATTGAGAGGGGAACCGATCACAGAGCCTGTTCAAAGGGAAGCCTGGGCCACGCCCCCTTCTGATACACTTCATTTTATTAGTGTTTATGGGGAGGCTTCAGCCAGAGTTATCACTCCTCCAACTGCCACACTCTTTAAACTAGCAATATTGGGTTATTTATAATGATCCCCCCCATCTCTCTCTGTTTTTGTCTGTTCTTTTGGGGCAAGGGTGTATGGGGTGTAGGAATAAGAAGGATGAAATCAATGTATTGTTGTGACTGTTCATGAACATGCAATGTTGGTTAACATGTGGTAAGACGTTTTCACATTTTATTGCAGCTAGGAGGAACATATACAGCTTGACTTTTACCACTTGTGACCTTAGAGTATGCCCGAATAGTAAACAGTGGTGGAAAAAGTGTTCAATTGTCATACTTGATTAAAAGTAAAGATACCTTAATAGAAAATTACTCATGTAAAAGTGAGTCACCCAGTAAAATACTACTTGAGGAAAAGTCTAAAAGTATTTGGTTTTAAATTTACTCAAGTTTCGAAGTAAATGTAATTGCTAAAATATACTTAACTATCAAAAGTACAAGTAAAAGTGTAAATAATTTCTTATTCCTAATATTAAGCCAACCAGACAGCACAATTCTCTTGTTTTTATTTATTTATGGATAGCCAGAGGCACACTCCAACACTCAGACATAATTTACAAATAAAGAATGAGTGTTTAGTCTGTCAGATCAGAGGCAGTAGGGATGAGCAGGGATGTTCTCTTGATAAGTGTGTGAATTGAACCATTTTCCTGTGCTGCCAATCATTGAAAATGTAACGAGTACTTTTGGGTGTCAGGGAAAATGTATGGAGTAAAAGTTGTCAAAAATATGAATAGTAAAGTAAAGTACAGACACTCAAAAAAAATACTTAAGTAGTACTTTAAAGTATTTTTACTTAACCTCTTAGTTAAGTACTGTCACCTGTGCTAGTAAACCTCTGTTGGTTGTTAGCTACTGTTTTCCATACAGACAGTAAGAGCTCTTTCTGTAGGCCTAAATACTAATTTCCTATTTTGAGTACCAGCTGTACTTACACCGGTTTAGAACTTTCCTTATGTTGTTCAATTCAACTCCTAATTAGAGGCATTATTTCCAGTCTGTGGTGGTGCAGCAGTTGCCTTTAATTTGACTCCGTAGCACGAGGCCTCAATTAGCCCC
Source organism: Salvelinus fontinalis (assembly GCF_029448725.1). Classification (NCBI taxonomy): domain Eukaryota; kingdom Metazoa; phylum Chordata; class Actinopteri; order Salmoniformes; family Salmonidae; genus Salvelinus; species Salvelinus fontinalis. Next base: position 22,630,914 of record NC_074704.1, on the reverse strand, counting down.
TGGGTCACCCCGTTTTATTGGGGCTTAATAGCAAGACGGTGGTAGTCTCATCCTGTATTGTGCTTTTAAAGCATTGGGGTCTTCCTGTGAAATGGTTAGGGCCCCTACAAAGGGGTCAGGGTAGGGTCAACATAAAAAAAGGGCCACTGCCCCTTTCACAGCACCCTCCTTGGCTGCCACAGCTAGATAGTAGTGTGGGGCTGTGGGCACTGAGTGGTCAACTGGTGCGGTCACATGGTCCTACAATGCAGTATGTCGAGTCCCATTTCTGTTCAATCATTCCAATATTTTGGTTCACACATACTTAAGTTAATAAATTGATATTTTTGAAACAATGCCCCCACTGAGAAGTATTGAGAGAAGGAACAGACTAAAGAATGATACTCTCCAAATGTGCTTGAGCATCTTGGTTTTTCAGTTCTAGCAAGTTCTGTCTGTAGTGCCAACTACAGTCAGGTCCAACATGATTAGCACCCTTCATGAAGATGAGAAAAAAGATTGTATAAAATAAAGAGTACAAATACTGAGCTACTTTGCATTTCTCTACACCCGCAATAACATCTGCTAAGTATAGGTTTGTGACCAACAAAATTGGATTTGATTTGATATTGTATGCAAAAAACAATGGGAAAATCATATTATTTTATACTAATACAATTACGTAGAGAAATAGATCTGAAAAAGACAGTGCATTCGGAAAGAATTCAGACCCCTTGACTTTTTCCACATTTTGTTAAGTTACAGCCTTATTCTAAAATTGATCAAATTATTATTTTCCCTCATCAATCTACACACAATACCCCATAATGACAAATCGAAAAACTGCTTTTTAGACATTTTTGCAAATTTATTAAAACTAAAAAACAGAAATACCTTATTTACATAAGGATTCAGACCCTTTGCTATGAGACTTGAAACTGAGCTCAGGTTCATCCTGTTTCCATTGATCATCCTTGAGATGTTTCTACAACTTGATTGAAGTCCACCTGTGGTAAATTCAATTGGACATCATTTGGAAAGGCACACACCTGTCTATATAAGCGGCCACAGTTGACAGGATTGTGTCGAGGCACAGATCTGGGAAAGGGTAAAAAGAAATGTCTGCAGCATTGAAGGTCCCCAAGAACAGTGGCCTCCATCATTCTTAAATGGAAGAAGTTTGGAACCACCAAGACTCTTCCTAGAGCTGGTCGCCAAAACAAACTGAGCAGTCAAGGGAGAAGGGCCTTTGTCAGGGAGGTGACCAAGAGCCCGATAGTCACTCTGTCAGAGCTTCAGAGTTCCACTGTGGAGATGGGAGAACCTTCCAGAAGGACAACCATCTCTGCAGCACTCCACTAATCAGGCCTTTGTAGTAGAGCGGCCAGACGGAAGCCACTCCTCGGTAAAAGGCACATGAAAGCCCGCTTGCAGTTTACCAAAAGGCACCTAAAGGACTCCCAGACCATGAGAAACAAGATTCTCTGGTCTGATGAAACCAAGATTAAACCATTTGGCCTGAATGCCAAGCGTCACATTAGGAGGAAACCTGGCACCGTCCCTACGTTGAAGCATGGTGGTGGCAACATCATGCTATGGGGATGTTTTTCAGCAGCAGGGACTGGGAGACTAGTCAGGATCGAGGGAAAGATGAACGGAGCAAAGTAAAGAGATCCTTCATGAAAACCTGCTCCAGAGCGCTCAGGACCACAGACTGGTGCGAAGGTTCACCTTCCAACAGAACAATGACCCTAAGCACACAGCCAAGACAATGCAGGAGTGGCTTCGGGACAAGTCTCTGAATGTCCTTGAGTAGCCTAGCCAGAGCTGAACCCGATCAAACATCTTTGGAGAGACCTGAAAATAGCTGTGCAGCGATGCTCCCCATCCAACCTGATAGAGCTTGAGAGGATCTGCAGAAAAAATGGGAATAACTCCCCAAATACAGATGTGCCAAGCTTGTAGCATCAAGACTCAAGGCTGTAATCGCTGCCAAAGGTGCTTCAACAAAGTCCTGAGTAAAGGGTCTGAATACTATGTAAATGTCATATTTCAGTCATTACGGGGTGTTGTGTGTAGGTTGATGAGGGGGGAAACAAACTATTTAATCAATTTTAGAACAAGGCTGTAACATAACAACATCTGGAAAAAGTCAAAGGGTCTGAATACTTTCCAAATTCACTGTAGGTTTCAAAATGATTGGCACCCCTGTTCTCAATACTCCAGCACTCTTCCCTTGTGAGGATAACGACATTTAGCCTTTTCTAAAATGTTTTATGAGATTGTAGAACACATTGGGCGGGATCTTAGACCATTACTTGATACATAATCTTTCCAGATCCTTGATATCCTTCGTCTGATCTTATGGACTGCCCTCTTCAATTAAAACCACAGGTTTTCAACGGGGTTCAAATCCAGAGACTGAGATGGCCATTGCAAAACGTTGATATTGTGGTCAATTAGCCATTTCTTTGTGGGTTTTGTGTGATGTGCTAAATGTCCTGGTACTTGCTAAAGTTCATGATGCTGTTGAACTTAGCAAGAGCACCAAGACCAGGGGAAGCAAAATAGTCCCATAACATCAAAGATCCACCACCATATTTTACAGTAGGCATGAGGTACAGTATCAGCATTTGCTTCCGTGTTTCTAAGCCAGACCCACTGGTATGTGTGGCTTTATACCTACTGTAAAATATGGTGGTGGATATTTGATGATATGGGTCAATTTGGCTTCCACTGATCCTGGGGTCCTTGTTAAGATCAACGGCATCATAAACTTGACAAAATATCTTTATCTGTGCAATTGTATAAGTACAAAATAATCTAATTTCCCCAGAAAATGTACAGTAGCATACAATTTAGCTCAGTATTGGAATTATTTATTTTATAGTCTTTTTTGCTCATCTTTTATATGTAAATGCAGTAGAAACACAGTCGATCATCAAATCATTGCATGCAACTTGGGACAATTTCTCCATGTCAGCAGAAAATTCCACCGCAATCTTTATTCAGAGAGGCGTAGTTGTCCATTTGGTCTCTCAGAAGTGACATGTAGGGTATATCATTTAATTTGACTGAAGTTAAGCATCTTATCCTACAAGTCAAGTATCCCACTTAAAGAATATAGTCCTATTCAGAAAAACCCTCTCTATCTCAATCCTCCTTTCATTACTGCCGTTGGAGAAGCCACTGGCCGATAATAATGCAGGCTTACATATTTCAAATATCACATTGACTTAAATTTAGATTCACAGATCACTGAGTTGGTGCTTTTAACTTCACAGTGTCTGCCAATGACCTAATTTTGCATTCCATCACCCAGACAATACTGTAGACACTTCCCATTTAGAAGTGTTGGAAACCATTGTGTGGTTTGGGCCTGGATTGTTTTACAGAGCTCTCTCCCGCATAAACAACGGCAGTAAATGACCTCCTATAACATTCATCCAGACCAAGCAATGTGGCTATTGTTGTTGGGTTCGAGGAAATATGATAGGCAAAACACTTTCTGGTCATTTCTGGACAATATTTCTGTCATTTGATTCATTTAAGGAACCCATTTAGAGGACCCCGATTGGCTCAAGAGCACCCCTAGAGGCTAAAGTTCCATACAGCTTCTTTAACACAGTGGCTGTACTGACTTTGCTACTAAACCTGCACAGATACTAAACCTGCACAGAGCTGAAGGTTTAGTATCAACGGTGGAAAATAGTATGGAGGGCAGACTGTAGCCCAAGAGGCAAGCGCTTCAATTCAAAATGTCCACATGTGAAATTAAATTCTGCTGCAGAGGACAAATTGCTAAGGAAATGCTTGGACATTATATCCTGACTCAACATAGAAAAAGTGACCCTCATCTACAGTGCTTAACCTCAAGCATCTGTGTGGGGTATGGAACTAAATACATTTTAGAAGGTCTATACATTCCTCTGTATAGGAGTGACTGGACTAAGTTGAGAAGCGATTGTGATAGGAGAAGTAGGGGTTATAGATATTTACATTGGAGCCTGACATGGCCAGCTGTCACTATGTATGCAAATTAGGTGTACTGTTCAGAACCTATAGAATGCATGATTGCACAGACTAATGAGCGTCAATGGAAGAGTTATATTTTAAAGTAATAGTATGTTAGTTCTCCTCTCCTGCGTCATGATTCAAGTGTTGTGTGGCTGAATTATCTTATATAATTATATTCTTTCCTTTAAAGTTGATTTTCAACATCAAAGGGACAATATAGTCTTTGAAGTACCATGGGATAGGATCACTGTCTAACCCTTCCTTTAAGATGCCTTCACATTGACATTAGTGAAAGTCATCTGAATTAAAAGCCCAGGAAACATGTCTTGTCTATCTTCCATAGCCAATTTCAGCTAATGTCATAGTAGGTTATGGATTCTCCGTGTGTGGGAATTTACATGTATGTTATGCTGGTTCCTGAATAGGTAGACTAATACAAAAAAAATGTTTAATAATTTGTCAGTATCATCACAGTGTCTCAATGAAAATATTGAAATATATTGCTAGATAACTACCTCGTGATTATTTGATATATTATGATTATTGTTTGATATAATATGATATATTATATTCATTTGGCATTTTAATGGCAAATTTTAAAAAATGCATTTGTTTATGAGAAATCCAAGTGAAATGCAGGCAACTTTGTTTACATAAACGGTTTACAGGAATTTACACGGATTTTGCATTATTGTCTACCATGCAGAAACCAGGAGGTTAAAATACCAAATATTTAGGAAAGGAGGTATGTCTCTTTAAAGTGTATGTAGCAACAGAAGGATTGCATGGATAATGCTATTGGGGCGGCAGATCACTTACTTCAGACGTTCCAAAGCCTCGGGGAGTTGGCTCGAGATTGCCAGTCTTTGATAAGGTCCTTACAACCTAGTAAAAAACTTTGTCGTTCCAGAAAACCTACTGACAGCTTTCTAAATACCACCGACTATTGTTCAACAGTGTGTTTTGGGGTCTATATATTGACTCAAGCGTATGGCGATGTCATTCAGTGAATTTGCTTCTATGTTTTTTTTGTTATCGGAAAGATGTTTAGATGTTTTTATGTATCTTCCGGGACCAGGCCGGCGGTTCTTTACTTTGATGTCCACTGTTAAACCCTCAGCCGGTTCGTTTTGAAATAGCCTAGAGGAGATCTGCTGCTTTCTATGACTGCTTGAAACAGTACCTGGGGAAGGGGAAACGAGCTTTCATTTCAGGGTTGCATTTTATATTCATCTTCTTTCTGAGATAAACATCAGAGCGGAGTAGACTAACACCAGCAATCTGGTTGCGTTATTGTAATACTTTTTGGGGTTGTTACTTTGTTTCTGTGTGAACCATTTCTGAGCATACGGGAAAGGACTCGTGTGCATCGATGGTAAGTTGCAAGAATGCTGTTCTGCAACCTTAACCAAGGCCCCCTCTCTTGGTCGCTTTGATGTGTTGCTGCAATGCTTTGAAGTTGAGAAATGTAGGCTACACTTGTTGTTTTGTGGGCGAGAAAATACTGTAGAATGGATAAGTAAGGCAACTCTGAGATCGAGGATCAATGTTTTCGTGATTGTGAAGGCTGTAGAAGAGACTAATATTGGTTGATGTAGTTTACCGTAGTCTGAAAGAAGGGGAAAAGTGGGATGTATTCGGCAAGGTCCCCCCTCTCCCGCCTCCTCGAAATGTCGACACCCCCTCTGATCTACATAGAAGCAGTGCCTGCGTACTTTGGGGTCAGTTGTTGAATGGGACAGGGTACATTAGACTATTCCTATTGCATCAAGGACACATGTGGCTAAGTAAATCTAGTCCACTGTCGGATTACCATCACTTCCATCGAACTTTTTGTTGGATATATACCACTAAAGAGGACGGAGCATAAGCAAATGGGAATAGCTTTTTCTTCACTTTTTGCTGGACTCGGGTTTCGTTTTACAATGGTATGTGATGTAGCCTTGCCCATGTTATATACACTTCGCGGGCTGTTTTCTTTACGTAAAGCATGATGTTAATTTACGAGTAGTTGGGACACATTGATTGTTTATGCAAATCCTGTAAACAGACTAAGCGCTAGTAGAAATGTTACAATGTAACGTTGTTTTTATTGCGCAGAATAGTTTAGTGGCGCGTGGGTTTATGGCAAATTTGGCACAATATTGACAGTTTTACTTGTGACATTATTGAAGATGACGTAAAGTACTTACTAAAAAAACTAGGATATCTCTTGTCTAGTCGCCTAGTAATATAGTATTGGGCATGGCTATCATATCGCGTTGTTCAGACACGTTGCCTAGTGCTCGCTGCCGTAATTATGTGTTGTAGCCTACATGTGAGCTGAAATGTAGTAGTCTAACTGCAAATTATTTCAGGAATTATAGCCTACTGTTGATCGTGATCATTGTACGGGGCTCTTATCCTCATCATTATAGGAACCTTAGGCCATTGTGGCGCATAGGATGTGTTTCCACTGTCTTGGATGGCTGGCTGTGTGATGTGCAACACGGGATGTATGAGGACAAGTGGTTCATGGGAACGCAATCCTTATGCATAATGCAGATGACAGTATCGGAAGCACATTTAGACTGATCATTCATTTGAAATGAAAGCGGTTTCAGGTGATCTTTTTGATATGCGTAAAATATATTTTTGGTGCGTACTTGGTGAGGAATGTTGGCGATGTGAAACGATTGTTCTTGTCAACGGTCGTTTGATGTGACAAATCGATGCAGACTGTAAATATAGGTTGCTAAACCCCCATTTAGATTAGAAATAGATTGATGAGACTAAACCTTTCATTTTTCTTTCTTTGCAAACCGGCGGGGATCTGAAAGGGACTGTTTACTTCATGTCTCCCTTTGAAGTTAGCTGGATCTGGCTTTGATTAGATCAACACTTTCTGTTTCAGAGTGAAAAGGAGCAGAGAAGCTCCCCCGCGGATTTAAGAGAGTGAGGAGGATTACAGTGGAGCTCATAGCAGGCACAACGGCACACACGGCAACCGGAGCTGGAGCCATGAGCAGAGCGCTTACAGACCATATCAGCAGTAGCTTCCGAGAAGATGCTCCCCGTCCCCCGGTGCCGGGGGAGGAGGGAGAAGCGTCATGCCATACTCCCAGCAAACATGCCAAAATGAGAGCCCAAAATAAGGCTAAAGCTATCACCGTCGCGTCTCCCGGCTCCACGCCGAGGAGGAACGAGGATGGACTCGGGGAACCTGAGGGTAGCGCGTCGCCGGATTCACCCCTCGCCCGGTGGACCAAGTCGTTGCATTTTCTCCTTGGTGACCAAGACGGTGCTCACCTGTTCAGGACCTTTCTGGAGCGGGAGAAATGCGTGGACACGTTGGACTTTTGGTTCGCCTGCAACGGGTTTAGGCAAATGGACCTCAATGATACCAAAACGCTACGAGTTGCCAAAGCTATTTTCAAGCGGTACATTGAAAACAACAGCATTGTTGCCAAGCAGTTGAAACCTGCCACTAAAACCTACATAAGGGATAGTATTAAGAAGCAACAGATAGACTCTGCGATGTTTGACCAAGCACAAACGGAAATTCAGTCAACCATGGAGGAGAATGCGTACCAGATGTTCTTAACTTCCGACATATACCTTGAATATGTGCACACGGGGTGCGAGAACACGGCTTATGCCAACCATAGCGGTCTCGGGAGCCTCAAGTTGATGTGCGGATTTCTGCCACCTCTCATTGAGGAAGAGGAGTGGAGTTGTGACTTGAAGGCGAACACGTTAGCCTCTGTGGTTGGACTATCTGCTAATGCGCTACGGGCCACTGCTTCCATTCGGACTGCGGCGGAAGTGCTGGAGAATGGGTACAGGTAAGAGAATGCCTTAATTTAATTGATTATGTTTACTGTCTATCGAGTCATTTAATTGATGTTTTTTATTATGACTGTTTATCAATATGCTGATGATCTCTAAGGTTACTTAAGTGTATAGTATTGGTGAATTAATTAGTTATTGGGCATGTTGTCGGGTAGATAATAGCATATAACTTGCATATAATTCAGTTATTAACGTGCTGTAAAGAGCAGATATGCATTTGAACTAGTTATTGCCCAGCTATGGTAATACAACGTATTTCCCTCAAATTCCATTATGAGATAAAAGATGCTCGATGGACAGAAAAAAATATCAAAGTTTGAAAAATGTCTGTTTGTCCTCTCTGCCCTGCAGTTAGTCAGGGGAGGGACATCAACAGACCTGGACTTTCCTGTAAAGTAAATGGTGTATTGCAGTCAGCCCTTTGTTGGCGTGCTCAAGTTTCCTGTGCTTTGTAATCGCTCCTCCAGTAGTTAGAGGCATGAATTCAGACACTAAGCCTGCCTGGCTGGCTGTTGCAGCTAGTACATGAAACAAGTGATTCCGTTGTGAAGTTCTGCAATATTTCTACATTTCTCAGCCTATTATCAAGTAGTCCTGTTATTACAGACTACAATGTAACACAGGCACACACACAGAGAGAAAGAGAGAGTGAGTGAGTAATGCCCAGAAGAGATATTGGCCTCTTGGTCCCCGAGATCAAAGACAGGGTTTCTGGAAAGCATTTTGGGTTCGTTTCTTTTAAGATCTCTCGTCCCACACATTGTCCAACAGCTGCAAACTCTTCACGGCATAAGGTGAATGCACCAATTTGTAAGTCGCTCTGGATAAGAGCGTCTGCTAAATGACTTAAATGTAAATGTAATGTAAATGTCAGGAGCACTGTGAAAGTGTGGCTTCCATGCACGAGTGTGCATCAAAGAGAGCCATTCCAAAGTTTGTCCGCCGAACAGTTCCCCTAGTTTGTCCGTACAATAAAAACAACATCTGGATATAATTATATCAGATTGGTTTGAGAGTGTCCTGTTCCTTTCCGTGTCCATAGGAGAGAGAAGAAAAAAAAGGGATTTGAAAAAGGGGGAACTTTTCAAGGAAACACATTTGTCCTCTTGAACGAACCAGGAAAATGCTGCGGATGAAAGAGACTGTGAAATGCTTGTCGCGAAGAGGAGAAAAGTGTATGATAGTTTCGTGACAAGTTTTAAATGACTCGTATTTCCTCTGATTCATATTGAACTTTCATGCTAAAATAGTGTGCCAGGTCATTTGACCAGAGTTTTGCAGTGGGTTATGGGTTGACTGTCAGGGATATTAGTTCCTATGGCATGATATCTCTACACGCCGTAGCTAGCTATCAGGCTTAGGGACAGTGTTGCTGTGGCAGATATGATGTTTAGAAGGGGCCATGTTGAGTTGGGAACTGAAGGGGGACTCGGGGGTTGTTGACACGAGGGCACCTCCTCAGCTTCCTGGTGGGATCCACACATTCTTGTGTTTCACTGAAGAAAAGGGATAGCCCCCACCTTTTCCCTCTCATCTCTTCTTTCCCCTGCCCCTCACCAACTGTTTAGGTCAACACATTTCCATCTGAAACATGTGGAACTCATTTCGCTACTGCACTCAGATGACATTTTTTCCCTTCAGAAGCGTAGCCACTCTCCTCCGAAACAACGTGAAAAAAACCCCATAGCCGGCGCAATGTCAAACCCCCGTTCTCCCTTTTCGCTTGTGATGTTTTTTCCTCGTCCTTTCTACCCACTGCTTTTATCTCGCCTTTTAGAGAAATCCCTCTGACAGAGCCTAAGCATGTGCTTTGGAGGGAGACCGAAACGGGGGAATCGTGAAAGAAAGAAAAAAGAGGGGGGGGACCGAGAGCCCAGCTGCGCTAAATACCTGACTCTTTGCGCAAACCTCCAAAGGTCAGGTTTGAGCTGGGGCCTACGGCTTTAGTCATCCTCCCGGCAGTAGGCATTCTCATAAAGAAAGAGGCCCTCCTTCCCCCTTCCCTCTCTCTCTCTCTCTTTCTTTTGCGCTCTCTCTCCCCCTCAAGCTCAAGTTCTCCCCTCCTTCCTCCCGGGTCCACCCCCTTCACTAGTGGAACAGGAATGCAACACAGCAGGAGAGAGTAGAAAGAGAGGGGGGGAGAGAGAGAGACTTTAGAAGGATGGGAGGGGGGCTCGGTTGTAGGAGAAGAAGGAGGGGGTGTACAGAGGGGCCTGGATTTAAGGAGAGAAGACATGAGAGGGAGGGGGGGGGAAACACTCTAAGAAAAGAGTACACTGCTTCAGAGAGTGGAAAAGTGCGGGAGTAGGGGCCTTGCCCAAACAAAAGGGTAGAGAGATAGCAGGAGAGCGAGGGGAAGTGGCTCTGTTGTCCATTCACATACAGCTGAGCTGCTCACTTCACTCACCCCCCCCCCCCCAACCTCCCTGCCTGCATGATGGGGGAGGGGACATGAAAGGGAGAGAGAACATTTTTAAAAAGAAAGAGAAAAACAGCTCCTCAGAGACAGGTTGTCACATTCCTGAGGCCCCAAAGTCTTGCGAAAGTGACTCTAATTATTCAAATCTGTTGGAACTCGGACTCCAAACACTTCAAAACAAACTTCAAACTTTCCCTTTAGCTCCAAAGCAAAGACTCTTGCTAAAACACAAGTAAACACACAAACTCCATTTACATAGCTAATAGAGGTTCACCAATGTAAGTCTCTGCATGGCACTGAGGTTTTTACTTGGGTTTCCGTGAAGAGATGGTGGAATATGTCGTGTGAAAGGGACCATATCAAGGACGGTTGCTGTTGTGTTTTGAGCAGGTCACACAGACGCGGAGACGCGGCCAGTCCCTACTTTGTCAACTCGGGCTATGTGTTCGCCCCCGCCACCAGTGCCAACGACAGCGAGATCTCCAGCGACGCCATGACGGACGACTCCATGTCCATGACCGACAGTAGTGTGTAAGTGTCCTCTCAGCATTCCCTTCAGGGTTTTCTCTGGAGTTTCTCACCATTTGACCCGGGTTGGGGGTCAACTCCATGTCCATTCTGAAAAATCATTTCACATTCAAAAGCTGGCTCCAGGCCTGCCTTTCTGAAGCATGCCTGAACGTCTATATATTCTGATTATTTAGCCATTCATTGAATACCTTTCATGGGTACGTATATGCGGGAAACAATTGGACTAAATGTCAAGTTGATCTGGGAAGCTGGCGCTTGTGTTGTGAAATGGAATGGGATGTTTAGGTTTGAATGATCCTTTCAGATTGAGTTCAGGTATTTCTATTAATGTATAAAGTGTCTCTAGGCCTCGGGGGGGAGGGGGGGGGGGTCTGTGAAAGTCATTATGTGGAAAAAATCTTTTGATGTCTATTCTGTTACAGGCAGAACTTCTTGATGGGGGGGGGGGGTGTTGTGGAGTGCTGCCTCGGTTTTCCTCAAAGTAGAAATGTATCCATCCCACCCACCGTTCTGCCACAACAGCCTCGTTTTTTTTTAAAGAAGGGAGAGAGAGAGAGTGAGGGGAAATAGCCATTTGGACCTTAAGACAAACTCATTGAAACATTCTGGCAGCAAATGAAAGGGAGCTTACTCACATGGTGGCTCGGCTTCCTGCTCTGCTACTGGCCCTCTCTCCCTCTCTGCTGCTGCTGCGATCATGTGTCAGCGAGGCTTTCATGGAAGTTACTCATTCCTGAACCCCAGGATAGGGTCAGGAGGGACTCCCACTGCCCAGATTAGGACACCCCCAAAATCAACCCCCGTCCCCCCCACCCTCTCTCCCCAACCTTCCTCCCTCACCCCTCCAACCCCAACCGCCCCCCTATTTCCCTCTACTCCCCCCCTCTCCTTCCCTCTCCTCCTGCACTCCGAGCCAATAGCAGGGGAACGGTGAGGGTTTGGCGTGCAAGGGAGTGAGAAAATAAAGTGCACGGAGGATAAAAGGCTTAACTGAATCGCTTTCAGCCTATTGTTAGCCGAGGGGAGCTTAGGGGGATAAGAGGGGTGGCTGTCTGCTTTGAAAATTACTTGCACAACTGAATAGGAGATGCCCGTAAAGTAAGGGCCCGTGAAAGAGTGCACGGTCTGTTTTCTTCTTCTTTGCCCATATGCATCGCCACCACAACCATCACAAAGGGCCCTGGCCATCGCGTAGGGCTGGCTTGCTAGGGTTGATTAAAAACGCAACAGGAGAGAGAGAGAGAGAGAGAGATGTGGTGTTTTTGGAAGGAGTTGGGTGTTTGTTTGGTACGTTGTTTTGTCGTGAATTGTACCTTTTCTTTTTGTCACAAGTTGGCGAAGTATCAGTTTTGATACTTGTGAGAAGTATGCCGCTCGTCAATGTGCGTTATTTGCAGTGCTATCTAGGCTCCAGCTGGTAATGCCCGTGTACGTAGAACCCCGAGGCATACAAACCCCGAGTCATTTGACCAAACGATGTATTCATTGGAGAACATAGATCCCACTTGAATTCAGTCACGTCTTTTTCCTGCCACGGTCTTCAGGTGAATTATGACAACATCTTACGTTACAAAGTGTAGCGCCTAGCAATGGCCTGCCCTGCACAGAGTTCTTTGAGCCTTTGACAATCTCATGTCCGCCTGCTCACTCTCTCTCTCTCACACACACACTCTCTCTCTCTCTCTCTCTCTCTCTCTCTCTCTCTCTCTCTCTCTCGCTCTCTCTCGCTCTCTCTCTCTCGCTCTCTCTCTCTCGCGCTCTCTCTCTCGCTCTCTCTCTCTCGCTCTCTCTCTCTCGCTCTCTCTCTCTCGCTCTCTCTCTCTCGCTCTCTCTCGCTCTCTCTCGCTCTCTCTCGCTCTCTCTCGCTCTCTCTCTCTCTCTCTCTCTCTACCCCTCACTGATTTGTAATAAAAAACACAGCTTCCTCCTCCTCATTGGGGGGAACAATTTGATTAGTGTGTCCTTTTATAGTTTGTTGTAAGGCACACTGCAATTTTGAATCTCATTTCCTGATAAAGAACAAGAGGAGGGGGGGCCAAATAATTTTTCTCTCTCTTTTTGCTTATATCTTATTTATGGATTTACTTGGACGCTAGGGAATGCCGCTGCGCTAACTTCAAACATTACCTTATCTTACAAACCAGCCTTTTGATGTTGCCGAGATCAGAGGCTTGCTGGCGGAACACTTGCCAAATGAAGATGGCAGCGAGCGCATATGTGCATGAGTGTGAGATTTCAGAGAGGCAGCGGAAAAACTAGCGTTTGGGCTAGGTCAGACACTTCTGAGCAACGCAAAAAGGCCAAGATAATTGGCCAGGCTTAAATGGCAGCGGACTGGAAAAGCACACATTGGAGGGCGAGAGAGAGAAAAACATGTCTTTTCTTCCCCCTTGCCACTGCCTAAAGGATGAACTGTCCAGAGACCCTTGTTTTTGTCAGCTACATCATGGCCATTTTTTCTTTATGTCAAACCTGCACGTCTTACACCGCTTTTAAAGCAAGATCGCTAGCCCCTCGAGTGGCAGCATTCTAGGCTTCTTCTCTTAGCCAGCTTTCTCAAGGTAGTCCATGTTACTGAGGCTGGAATTGAAAGCACCTCACTTGGCTGCCATTTTGAAAAATCAGGCCCTTCCAGTGTTGACGAGGACTGATGGGAAGTTATCAGTGGGACACTTTTGAACCCCAGCGCCGGGATTTTTAGCATATCTCCCCCCATTGTCCCGGTGTGTTTTTGTTGCCTTGGCTTCAAGGCCCTTCAAGGGCTCCTCTGGTCTTTGATTTGGGCTGTGATGTGCCCACCCGGGGGGGAAGGGGGGTGGTGGCAGTCAGGGTGGTGCTGTGTTGTTCACTTCAGTGATGATCAGCCTCCCCTCAGGGTTCTGGCCACATCGCTTGGCTAATGTCTTTTCACGCCGCTAATACATTGTGGTTATTACTTGGTTCTAAGCAAAGAGAAAGGAAAGAAAAATTGAAATGTTTCTGTGGGGATAGCTATGTAGGGGTTAGCGTGCTAGTTTGCTAACTAACCCCTGGCTCTTCAGGGGACAGTTTGAGTGACATGTGACTGTGTTATTGACCCTGTTTCCTACCTGTGTCCCTTCTGACAGAGATGGGATCCCTCCATACAAGCTGGGCACCAAGAAGCAGCTCCAGCGGGAGATGCACCGCAGCGTGAAGATCAACGGCCTGGTCTCGCTACCCCACTTTCCCGTGAGTCCCGCTTCTCGTTTACTTCCTGTTTTTTTTATGTCTGATGTCTTTATACACAGTGTCTTTTATATCTTTAAAACTCCACAAACTTTTCTCAGTCCCCGTTTACAACCGGTTCCCTTTCTCCCAGTTGGGAACTGTATGAATGCACAATGTAAAAAATAAAATAAATAAAATAAAAACTATAAAATAAGAAAATCGTTGATAATAATGATGATGGTGATATTGAGGATGATTATCATTAGAGGTCAGGGGTCACAGAACCCGAGACTTGTGATGCTCCTTAAATCAGCCAGCTTACTACTCAGCCCTGTGCTTTGATCATGGCGATGAATGGATGGGACCCAGGTTGCCTGGCCTCTTTATTGACAACCTCCAACAGAGCCCTCCCGACTCACACACACACCCATTTTGTGACAGTAGCCCCCCCCTACCCCCAACCCAACCCCCATATGACTCTCACCACCCCCACTGCCTGTAGTGTCATGTGCAAGCAGGGGCCTCTAAATGCTTGGCACTTCATGGCACAGCTCCCGGGCTTGGAGTGGTTAGATTGGGCACCCGTGTCCGAAAACAAGCAATGCAAATAGTTTTGTCCTCTTCCCTTCACAATGTGTTTGTGTACTGTCTCGGTGCATAGGGAAGGCTTTGTGTGTGTGTGGGTGTGTTGTGTAGGGAGGGTTGTAGCCAAGTAGAAGGGGCCCTTGTTGTCTGTTTCTCTCTCTCTCTCCTCGCTCCCTCCCTTCCCCACTTGCTCTCCTTTTAATGTCTCCCTCCTGATTTGGAGATGGCTCGGGCTCCCAAGATGCACCAGCCCCAGGCAGCGGGGGGCTCTGCGCGGCGCTAGCGCCTCTGCCAGCGGCCCCTCTCGCTCCTTTCTTCTGTCTTCCCTTCATCGTCTCTACAAAGAGATGAGAGGAACAACAACAAAAAAAGAGAGTCAAATCAAGAAAGCCAGTGTGCCAAATAATAATACAGAACAGAAGATGAGAGAAGCCGGCACATATAGTTAGAGAAAAATAGGATAATGCGTCTACAGTACCTCAGAGGTGCGCTGCGTGCAGTCAGGAAATAAATGACCACTTCCCCTTAGATCTCCCCGGTATTTGACTTCTCTATCCCCCCCCCCCCCCCCCCCCCCCCTCCCTCCCTCCCTACCTCTCAACACTTCTCTCAGTCCTCCCCCTCCTTTCTTCTTCCTCTTTTTGTTTTAATATTGTCCCCCTCTCTTTTTTTTTCCTCTGCCTCCTCCGCCGACTGTCGATATCTGTCTTTTTATTCGGGGAGATTTAAAGCCGCGTGTCCGTCCCACCCCAAGGGTTGGAGTGTTTGATGTTTGACAAGGGCCCCTTTGAAGTGTGCTGACTTCAGAGGCTGCCTCTGCTGATGGCTTGGTCAGAGTACAGCGGGAGCAGGCGGGGGCCCTCCTCCTCGGAGTCAGGCCAACTGCTACCCCCCCTCCTCTATCCCGCTACCCCGCCGACGGGCATGCGGTGCCAAGGACAGTGGGCATGGGGAGGGGGTATCGGGCTAGGGGTTAGCCCAGGGGCAAGGGCATCAAATGAGGCCTATAGAGTTAGAGTAGAGGGCACTGGAGGATTCAGGGGGCAAACTAGGGAGAACTAACTCACACTCAAACACACATTCAAAAGTGTCCATCCTCCCATCTCGCCCCTACAGAGGACACACAGGCTGCCTAAGGAGATGACGCCGGTGGAGCCCTCGGCCTTCGCCGCCCAGCTCATCTCCAGACTGGAGAAACTGAAGAGGGAGCGGGACACCATGAGCTCCCTGGAGGAGAGGCTACAGCAGATCCAGGAGGTAAGAAACCACCCCCCTTCCCACTACATTGGTACATCCCACCTCACTCCCCAACCCACCTGCATTGAGCAATGAGCTTTGGAACGTTCCATTGCGACCTAGTTTAGGTGACTCCCCGGGCCTGAACCCCATCTTTGCTACCTAGAAAGAGAATGTAGCTAGGAGGAGCCATGTGAGAAGTTAGGGTTGTAGCTAGGAGGAGCCATGTGAGAAGTTAGGGTTGTCGCTAGGAGGAGCCGTGTGAGAAGTTAGGATTGTAGCTAGGAGGAGCCGTGTGAGAAGTTAGGGTTGTCGCTAGGAGGAGCCATGTGAGAAGTTAGGGTTGTAGCTAGGAGGAGCCGTGTGAGAAGTTAGGGTTGTAGCTAGGAGGAGCCGTGTGAGAAGTTAGGGTTGTAGCTAGGAGGAGCCATGTGAGAAGTTAGGGTTGTAGCTAGGAGGAGCCATGTGAGAAGTTAGGATTGTAGCTAGGAGGAGCCATGTGCGAAGTTAGGGTTGTAGCTAGGAGGAGCCATGTGAGAAGTTAGGGTTGTAGCTAGGAGGAGCCATGTGAGAAGTTAGGGTTGTAGCTAGGAGGAGCCATGTGAGAAGTTAGGGTTGTAGCTAGGAGGAGCCATGTGAGAAGTTAGCGTTGTCGCTAGGAGGAGCCATGTGAGAAGTTAGGGTTGTAGCTAGGAGGAGCCATGTGAGAAGTTAGGGTTGTAGCTAGGAGGAGCCATGTGAGAAGTTAGGGTTGTAGCTAGGAGGAGCCATGTGAGAAGTTAGGGTTGTCGCTAGGAGGAGCCATGTGAGAAGTTAGCGTTGTCGCTAGGAGGAGCCATGTGAGAAGTTAGGGTTGTAGCTAGGAGGAGCCATGTGAGAAGTTAGGGTTGTAGCTAGGAGGAGCCATGTGAGAAGTTAGGGTTGTAGCTAGGAGGAGCCATGTGAGAAGTTAGGGTTGTCGCTAGGAGGAGCCATGTGAGAAGTTAGGGTTGTAGCTAGGAGGAGCCATGTGAGAAGTTAGGGTTGTAGCTAGGAGGAGCCATGTGAGAAGTTAGGGTTGTAGCTAGGAGGAGCCATGTGAGAAGTTAGGGTTGTAGCTAGGAGGAGCCATGTGAGAAGTTAGGGTTGTAGCTAGCTAGCTGACTCTTCCTCCTTGATTCCAAGAGTCTTTGCTTGCGGTCTTGCTTCAGAAAGAATTGAACCGACTAAGGGTCTGCCGTGCAGTTTAGCGACTTCTTCTCCGAAAGTCTCTTCTTTCCGAGGACGTTTCAAACGTATGTTTCCTGACACACTTGAAGTATCTTCAAATGGTTAGCGCTTAGCGCTCAACTCTCCAGTGGCGTAATGCTGAGTGTGTGTAGTGCCGGTCTCTTTGTGAGTCTGGGCTCGCTGTGCATTATAGATGAAGAATGAAGGAGCTGGGACACAAGTGGAACCAGGGTGAAAGGAACTGAAAGTCAAATCAAGTCACGCCGTAGAATTGGTCTCGGCTTCTTCACGAGGCAATACAGTACATGGTGTTTGTCGCAGCGTTTTGTGTTGCGTTGGTTGAGTTTAGCAAGCTAGCGATGCTAGTAGTTGTAGTATTTTGGAATTGAGTAGGTTGTATTGTCCCTGTACTTCTATTTTGCGTCCATGTTCTTAAGCATTACATCTGTGTGTGTGTGTAGGAGGAGGAGAGGGATGAGAGCGACCTCTCCAGCGCCGTCCCCCTCCACCACCCCCTGCTTCACACCTCGTCCGGCGCCGACGAGGACGCCCAGGCCATCCTAGACGAGCACCTATCCCGGGTGCTCAAGACGCCCGGGTGCCAGTCGCCCGGCGTGATCCGCCACTCGCCCCGCTCGGGCTCTCCCGACCGGCCCTCCCCCGCCGTGGTCCCTTTCCTGGGGCCCTCATATCCGGGGGCCTCCAAGGGCCCGTTGGCTGGGAGCAGGCAGTCGACCAAGCACATCCACCACCACTACATCCACCACCACACCGCCACCGGCCCCAAGAGCAAGGAGCAGATCGAGGCCGAGGCGGCGCAGCGCATTCGGTGCCTCTGTCCCCCAGGGGGCGCCGACTACTCCGACTTCACCCCCGGGTCAGTTCACATACAATATCACCTGTACCGGGGTCCGTTCACAATTCACAAGTACACCACATTTACTTTAGAGTTGTGCTGGGGTCAGTTCACATACACTTCACATACAACTACATTTACCTTAGGGCTGTACTTGGGTCAGTGATTTAAAACTGTTCACTTATCTTATGGATATGTCTCAGCATAGCTAGTTCTGATGGTTTTGCTTGAGTTTCATTGAGACTGATGTGACGAGCTGCATCGTTCCTATCGCTAGTGCTTGTTATAGATGTAGCGCTTCGTCATGGAATAGTCCCATGTAACCCCCTCCTCTCTGTCTCCCTCCAGCCGCTGCGGCAGTTTGTCCAAGCGTCCGGGGAAGCCGTGCGAAGGCACACGCCCGAGCCAGGCTAACGGCGGCGACGGGGTCACGTCCCCGCCCCACCTGCCCCTGGACTCCACGGACCGCTCGCAGAACGTCTGGCAGTGGATCCTGGAGAGCGAGAGGCAGGGCAAGAACAAACCTCACGGCGGCACTCAGGGCCTGAAGAAGAGCCACCTCCCGGAACCCTCCACGCCCAAGAACCTTCCCGGCCGAACGCACTCTTCCTGGGGAGGCGTGGGCGGCATGGGGGGTCACCTCCGTGGAGGTCACCATCCAGCCCACCCCTTCATCCAGGACCCGGCCATGCCCCCCCTGCCCCCGCCCAACACTCTGGCCCAATTAGAAGAAGCCTGCAGGAGGCTAGAGGAGGTCTCCAAGCCCCCCAAACAGAGGTAGGCACACATACACTCATATAGCCCCTCTTTGTCCTAAATTACGTATAGTCTATCCAAATGAAGTGAGGGATTTTCAGAAAATGCTTGACTTCAGGCGACTGTTGAAGCCTACACCTGTTTCCCAGTGTTTCCTCCATCTGTGTCGTGAATACTGATGCCGTGTATCTCATTCTATTGCATCTTTTGTCTTTCTATGTGGCTGACAGGCATTCGACGTCCAGCCTTCAAAGAGACAGGAGTCATCCTGTGCCTTTCCCCAGTGGAAACCCACCTCTGTCCAGCCCCGCACTTCAAACAGACGAGTGCGTTCATCTCCCTCCCTCTCTCCCTTTGCTCTCGCTGCCTCTCTTTCTCTCTCTGATTTCCCCTCGATAGGGATAGTGTGAGTCAGCATGTCTCTCCCTTTGAAGTCCTCTTTTCTCCCTCGCTTTTAATCATTTAAGATTAAACACAATGGGCGTAGTCTGACACAGTCCTCTCGCATATACACACACACACACACACACACACACACACACACACACACACACACACACACACACACACACCAGCGGATACACAGACGTACACATGGAAGTTAACGACCCCTGGTTGTTATTTTGGCCCTCTCTTCGCTACCTCGGCCCTGTGTGTGTTGGTGTGTGTACGTCTGTGTGTGTGTGTAGGGCAGCTTGGTTGTGTTTGATGATGGGGCCGTAGCCACCTGACTGCCAGGGTCTTTTTGAGATTTAATTGGCTGACCTTCAGCGGGCCAGCTGTCTAAGGCTAGCAGGCGCCCCGCGTCTGAAGTATAGGACCCCGGAAAGGCCCCTGGAAGTGAACGAGGAAGTGTGTGTGTGTGGGGGATGAAACGCACAGACACACACCTGTAGTCGGGTCAGGTTCACCTTACCTGAGCTAATCCTCACTAAATCCCGCTCATTCACTTCTGCCTAACTTCCCAACCAACAGTTACACACTGCCCGTGTTAATAGTGTTCGTTGCTCTGCATGAGAGTTTCCGCTGAATGACTCAAATATAACGTAAGCGCTAAGTCTTCGCTACGGTTATGCTTTCTCTGTCTAATGTGTTGCTTGTCTCTCTGTTTCCAGGTGGAAAGAGCCAAAGAAGTCGATTAGTGGCGTGAGCGTGTCTGGCTGTGACCTGGTGGTCACCTACTTCTTCTGTGGTGAGGAGATCCCCTACCGCAGCATGATGAAGACACACAGTCTCACCCTGGGACACTTCAAGGAGCAGCTTAGCAAAAAAGGCAATTACAGGTAAACGCCTAGACTAACACACACACACACACACACACACACACCTGTAATATACATCTACTAGTAAACACACACACACACATCTTTCGCGCACAACACACCTTTAATGTACAACTCTAAGTGAACACACCCCTTTCAAACACACATTTCATGCACAACACACACTCTCTTTCTGAAGAGCGTGTGTGTGTGTGTGTGTGTGTGTGTGTGTGTGTGTGTGTGTGTGTGTGTGTGTGTGTGTGTGTGTGTGTGTGTGTGTGTGTGTGTGTTTGTGTAGGAACTAAATGTGTGTGAAAAGCTGGAGTTCTCAGCTTTGTATGTGGAGTAGTGAGAAGGAAGAGTAGAACTCTGGCTGGGGGGGGGGGGGGGATTTACTGGAGTGATATTTGGTTCACATCTGCTATTGATTTCCATAGTAAGGCAGTCTTAATAAGGATGGCTTTAAAGTCCAGGCCTTTTATTTTGTGCACAGACTCAACACGCCACTGCGAGGCCCCCAAATTCCTCCTCCTCCCAAGGATTGCGTCAGGCAGAATCACGGGCACCTTTTTCTCCTTTAGATTCAGTTATAATGTTGATTTAACATTTAAAAAAGGGTTTTGCACGAGTTGTCGAAATGACTGGCGTTTTGTTTGGTAGCCGTTGAAAGTGGCTATGACTTCATAAAGTTAAGAATTCGAGAGAGACAATCGTTTCACACAATGTCACCTTCAAGGAACCTACACCTAAAGGGTACACCAGAGTAAAGTAGAGTATTTCATGACCGTCATTATGTATAGGTTGTAGCACACCAAAGAGACAAAGTATTCCCGAGACATCAGTATCTCGATTCTAACCCCCCCCCCCCATCCACATCTGCCTGTCAGTCCGAGCTAAACCCATCCAAGCAACTCATCACACCCCCACTATACCGTAACTCTTCCGCGGGAAAGAAAGGGCGATTTTTGAAGCCGATGGCTCTAATGGCCCAGAATGTGTGGAGTTGGTTCATTTCAACATGGCAGCAGAACAGTACTCGGCCACGCTGCCAGACGATATCGGTGCCAGATGTTGCACGGAGAGAAATGTTTTGCCATGTATAACACGATCCAATGGAAACACTCCTTTTCTCTCCCTCCCTATTCTCCATCTTCACTTCTCTCTCTCTCCCCCTTTCTCTCGTTTCCTCCTTTTCTCTCGCTCGCTCTTTGAAAAGGAGCGCAATGCCTTTGAACTATTTGTTGGTGAAGATGGAGCCCGTTCCTTTATAAAGAATAGGGTTGTGATTAAATGGCAGGAGACACAATTGTCTATTTAGATTTTTCGTGCCGCGAGGAGGCACTTAACTAAGGCACTTAACCTAATTAGTTTCAGTATCAGTAGTCTCAGTGTTCAGGCTTCCGGAAAGGTTCGAGGCCCTTTGTTTCACGACAGCCTTCAACCATGTTGAAAATGCATCATGCCAAAAGCCATAGCGACACCCAACCATCCAAACCACACCCTCAAAAATCCCAGTCGGGAGTTTTTACGACACACAAACCTTGACCAGAGACCCTAGCAGCCGTACGACGCTTCCTCAACCCCTCCTCGCCATTAAACCGCCGTTTGCCCAACCCTCTCTTAAGTACGACTAAAAACACGAAGAAGTGGGGGGAAAAACATGTGTTTTTTTAAAAACGCGCTACACGTGTTGTTTGTATGACTTGTAGGTCGGCATCGCTCATAAAAACATACATGGGGGGGGGGGGGGCATACATGGGTAAAATGAGGCATTTTCCATTACAAAGCTTATCATTAAATCTCCCCCGCTGGTCATCACTGCCTTTAAGCTAGGGGAGAAGAAATCATTAGGAACTCTAGTCAGTGGACTTCATAGACCTGAGCTGAATCAACCCTGGGATTTTGGGGGGAGGGAGGGAGTGAGTGAGGGGGAGGTGACTCCTTGACCTCCAGGAGACTGTCTGGATTGGTGTCCTCCTCCTCCTCGTGGGGTGTCGGCCTTCGGGCCCGGCCTGCGTCCAATCTATCACACCCACGGAGGGGGTCCAGGAGACCTGCTCCTCTCTTCTCCTCTCTTTCACTCTCACTCTTTTCTCTGCTGGTGATCGGAAAGCTGCCCAGAGTTTATCTGTGTGTGTGTGTGTGTGTGTGTGTGTGTGTGTGTGTGTGTGTGTGTGTGTGTGTGTGTGTGTGTGTGTGTGTGTGTGTGTGTGTGTGTGTGTGTGTGTGTGTGCGTGTGTGTGTGTTTCATTGCCTCTCTCTGTCTCTGTGTGTGTCTCCATAGTTGTCTCTAGCAGTGTGTTAGTAGGTGTGTGTGGGGCGTGCAGTGACAGGCAGACTCTCGGGCACCTGAAATGTCAGCCCTAGTGAAAGGAAGGCCCTTCATTTGACAGTGGGGCACAATTAAAAGGCCAGGCTAGACAAGGGGAGCTCAGTGCTAAGGGGGGGCCTTAAGACCGGAGAGGAAGGGGGGGGGGCTTAAGACAGGTCCTAATTAGCCCTTCAACTTTAATGAGACCTTCCAGGACAGATAGGCATCTGTACAATGGCCAGCAGTCAAGTTCCTTTAGCTCCCTCTCTCTCTTTGGTCTCTGCTGCTGCTGCTAATTCCTTGAAATGATCACTGACAGAGCTCAACCCAACCTGGCAACCCAAACTAGTTGGAGTGGTTGGGGTTGCCAGGTTTGGTTGAGTTCTGTTTGTCAGTGGTGTTGGTGGTGCGCAATGTAGTCAATCTTTGTTCTTTGAAGTGAGAGGGATGGCGCGGAACTGTGTGACTAAGGCAGTTTGGTTACGGGGTTGAGTCATCGTGTGCGTGGAGTTGTATGTGTAGGTGCTGAGAAACTGTTCTCATGGTACAAAATACTATTTTTAGCACTCGCTCGTCCATAGTGTCAAGTTAAAAAGGAAGACGCCATGCTAGTTGTTTTTTACTCTCGAAACACCTTTTCTGACCATGCCCCTCTCTCTCTCTCTCTCGTTTCTCTCCAGGTACTACTTCAAGAAGGCCAGCGACGAGTTTGAGTGCGGGGCCGTGTTCGAGGAGGTATGGGAGGACGGCGCCCTTCTGCCCATGTACGAGGGCAAGGTCCTGGGTAAGGTGGAGAGGATGGACTGATGCCGCCCTTATGCCCACCCTACCTTACCCATCAACCAAATACCCAACCTCCAGGGCACAGATTGTCGCGAGGAACCGGAGTGATTGACTTGATTGGGGGGAAACGCTCCAGACTTTCTTTTCTACTATTAGGCTAAATAAGAGTTAATATATCCAGCACAAGAGGAGTGTGATTGAAGGAACACGAGCCAATGAAGTATGCCGAACCCAGAAGAGGCCCCGCCCCCCCCCCCCTGACTTTCTAAACCAATCAGCCTTAGAAACACAAGGGAACGACACTACAGACAGAGAGAGAGAGACGGTAACGTTGTGAGAACGTTGAGTCGCTCCCTGATCACCTGCAATGGACTGGCGACGGCGCCAGACGCCCCGCTAATGCCGCCACCTGCTCTTATAACGTTGTGCAAACGTTGCTACAACCTGAAACGTCTATACGTGTGCATATACATACATGAAAGTATGTGTATATATACACACGTATCATATTCTATCGATGCGTTTTTGTCATGATTTGAAAGTTTGAGTATTTATTGAAAAAATGTCCTCTCCCTCCCTCACCTTCAACTTGTCTTACCCACCACCTACCCACCCACCAAACCAACCCAACCCTGTCCCCCATGTCCAGTTGATGGACAAGCTGCTTCGAGTATTGGGAGAATACTGTGGTGTTTTTTTTTTTAAATTTACCTTGTAATGTCACAAAGGTCACGACACTAGCCTAGTGCCCCCCCACTTCCCCTACCCCCCCCCCCCCACCCCTTTACCACTGTCCAACCTCACCGTACCAG
Organism: Salvelinus fontinalis; assembly: GCF_029448725.1. Lineage (NCBI taxonomy): Eukaryota > Metazoa > Chordata > Actinopteri > Salmoniformes > Salmonidae > Salvelinus > Salvelinus fontinalis. The sequence continues at coordinate 22,607,138 of NC_074704.1, read as the reverse complement.
GGGTCTGCTGAGACTGAACCTTCCACTGTCGTAGTAAACCAACCAACAACCCAGTCTTAATATATGCTGCTGATGTGTGTTCTCTTCCGTTTCTAAGCCAGAGTAAGAGTAGTTGCTTTTCTCTCACTCCAGCACCGAGCTCTCTCCTTTTTTAGTCGTTGTGCCTTTGTTTCGTGGACCAGGCACCACACGGGGAAAGACGCGAAAGAAAGGCGAGGAAGAGACATGAATTAGGATTAGGTGAACAGAGAGAGGACCTGGAGAAAGAAAGTGTTTACAGCGAGCACACCAAAATAACCTTGTCTCTGCTTCTATTGAAATGAACCACCTCTCCAGGAAGCGCTGGCTTAATATCGCCCACGTTTCAAAATGGCTTCCGTTCCATATTTATTTAGCAACGACAAAACGTTTCAGAAATGTTGCTCCAATAGCTTTTGAATGTCGTGAAAAGAACATCTTAAACTACGGAGCTCCTGTATACATTTGTAATTATGCATTTTTTGAAGTATGGATAAAAGGACACAAACACTATTGCTAGTGTTTTTATGAGTACAGCACCTGTGCCTACATGGATGCCATACCATGTACTGCCCTGATTCAGGGTGTTAATAATTATTCCCTTGGTTTTCAGAAGGGTTTTATGTTGCAAATATTTTTTTATGCATTTAATAATATCCCGTAGTCATGTTATTTGTATTTACGCCATGTTGTTGTTTCGTTCTATCTAAACTGTAAATTATACATTATATACAGAGTTTCATTTCAAGATTTACCTGGACCTATAATTATTGTAATTATTAAGAGATGTAGCCTTTTATTAAAGTTTTATATTTTTCAAATGAAAATGAAAGCTTTTGTTGTCTGCTCATTTCTGTTGTTCAGTTGCAAACGAGAACGAGAATGCTTTGATCACGTGATAATGCCTATGACATTAACGACACAACTCTCCTCTTTGGAGAAACATTCAAGAAACAAGATGACATTTCTACCTTCTTCTTCAGATCACTCCAATTGAACGCTTCATTCACGCTAGGATTCTGTAGTTCTATGCAGGATTGGAATCTGTATGATCCAAAAAGTTTGTACAAGACAGCTGCAGAATGATGACTGTAAGCTGAAGGGGCTCAAAACTGACGGAAGTGGGCATTGCGTTACTCATGGCCCATGGGGTAGACAGATGTAGCTCTGTGTCCCAAATGGCGCCCAATTCCTTATATAGTGCACTACTTTTGACCAGAGTCCATAGATTCTTCATAGGGAATAGGGTGCCATTTGGGACTCACAGTAGCCTGGCATTCAAACCGATTTTTCTACGTTTCAGTGAAATGTAGTAACTTCAGTTTGGACGCCAGGCTAATAAGACAGATGTCTGGGTAGAAATAAACTGTCTGAATCCTAAATGGTATCCTATTCCCTAATAGTGCACTACTTTTGACCGGAGCTCTGGTCAAAAGTAGTGCACTATATGGAGAAAAGGGTGCCATTTTGGACAGATCCCGTGTTCAATTCCTAAGTCCCCCTCTAGTTACAAGGCAACAGTTGCCTGTTGTGAGATCCCCATCGGCTCTTCTTTATTTTCTAATTCTCTCCATTAGAGGAGAGGAATGGCAGATCACCATGGCAGCTGACACCTCACAGGGAGAAACCCCAGGAGAACCCTAAACACTGGGCACAGACTTCAGTTCAACGTATAGTTTTGATTTACGTTTGGTTGAGTTGTCACAAATGTGAATTCAATGTGAAATCAATATTTTTTTTAATTAAAAGTTGGGTGGAAAAAAAAGATGAAATGCCCTTTGACTTTTTTGCGAATCCAATTTGTTTTCCACGTTGATTCATCACATAGATTTATTGGGTTAAAATTAAGTGGAAAAAAATATAATTCAACCAGTTTTTTGCCCAATGGGTAGCTATCCCTTTTGTACTGTTGTCTTTAATCCCTCTTCGCAGACTTGGGTCATGTTCAATAGGGCGCAACCTCTTGCAACGATGAACACAAAGCTGTGCTCTCATTGGTCAAGATCCGTTCGTACCTCCCCGTTGAAATATATATATATAATGTCCTGCTTACTGAACAGGACCCAGGTACACTCTGCAGTCTCCACTGTGGCCTAATGGGAGACATTAGTGATCAAAATGGGGCCATTGGGCTAATTGGTAGCCTAGAGAGCAGAACTGGGAGAACTGCTTTCCCTCCTGCAGTCAACACAAACATTTAATGAAGTTCCCCAGATCCCAACAAGACGGCTCAGCCATATTTGCGTCAATTATCTGGCTTTTATTTGCAGGAAATTATTAAATACCCTGCAGAATTAATTCAGTCACCGCAGTCCTGCTACATTAGCGAATCAGAAAGAGGTTGTCCAAGCCAAGGCGCACTGACTCAATTGAGCTGAATTTGAAATCACTTAAAATAGCCTTACTGACATGAAAATAGATTTGTCATTGCCTCAAGCAAATGTGCCTGGTGACACACATTACTGACAAAGTGAGGTTTCTATTCTATTATCTTCTACAGATCTATTATTTTTCTTGAATCTATCTTTAACTGTATAGACACACAGGCACAGTTTGCGTTAAATGGCACCCTATTCCCTATATAGTGCACTACTTCTGACCAGAACTCTATGGGTCCTGGTAAAAAAGTAGTGCACTATAAAGGAAATAGGGTGCCATTTGGGATGCAAGCAGACAGGCTCTACAGGAAAAACTGTCTATGGTTCTGTTGAACTGCAAGTTTAAACGGCGCAGATGGAACCCTTCACCCCTCACCCCTGTGCCCTTTCCTCCACCCCTAACCCCCTCTGCTCCTAGCTCTATATTTATAGCCTCTCTGGGCTCTCGCTTTGAAGGGAAACCTAAATTGCTGGCATTTTTCCCCACAAAGGTGTTGATAGACAATGACTGTTGCATTCCCCTCTCCCCACAACAGGCCCCAGACCTTCCCCCATCTCCCATCTCATCTCTCTGGTGAAGTTTAGAGTCCTTGGACAACTCCATACAGGTGCTTTGTAGTAGAAAGGTTCTCATTTATTAAGAATGACGGAGAACTTCCATTGACTTTCATGTTGACACTCTTTGAAAAGTTTCCTCATAGTTTGTGTTCTTTCACCTTCATAATACGAGAGAAATGAATGAGACGGGTTTTTACATTGATTCCGTTGGCAGCGTTCACTTTCCTCTCTCTCTCTCTCTCTCTCTCTCTCTCTCTCTCTCTCTCTCTCTCTCTCTCTCTCTCTCTCTCTCTATCTAAACAGTGTGCTAACTGTGCCATTCATTTCTCCTTGTGTTGTGGTAATTGGCATTTAGCATGGTTGAGGCTATTGTAAACATGCCTGTGTGAGACTGTTAAAAGCGGTACCACTCGCTCCACGGGCTACGCTAGCTCGCGAGGCAGACGAGGGGGTACTATTGTACTGGTGAGCCTTTGGGCTTTTTAATCGCCTTCTCATACCGCAACCTACTCCGTTTACATATTTAATTGCCAGGTAAAATCATTTGTCAGCAATCCGTTTAATATTTTGATTGTACAGTAACCATAAAGAGTGAAAGAAGGGAGAGAGGGAGGGATAAAGAGAGAGAGAGAGAGAAAGAGAGAGAGAGAGTGGGAGCAGCAGGCAGCAAGAGGAGAAAGAGAAGGGTCTGCTGCCAGAATAGACATCAAAGGCCTGCCTTGATGTTGATGTTGAATAGGCAGTAATGGTTTCTGAAGGCAAGAGATTGCATGGAAAAAAATTAAACCTCCTTCTCTGACAATCCCGCCAGCAATCTGAGAAAATGCATAAACATTGGAACGCTGTGCCAGAGAGAGAAAGAAGGAGAAGGGGAGAAAGAAAGAGAAAATAAATGGGTTGGGAAGTTGAGCGTACATTGTCATTTACAGCAGCGACCTGGGGAAGAGTTACAGGGGAGAGGAGATTGGTGAAATGAGCCAATTGGAAGCTGGCGGTCACGAGAGGACAGGTTGGTCATTTAACCAGGACAACAGGGTTAATAACTCTGGTCTTGCAACACGTCCACCGGGATCTTTAATAACCACAGAGTCAGGACCTCTCGCACTCTCATCCAAAAGACGGCACCCTTTGCAGGGCAGTGTCCCCAATCACTGCCCTAGGGCATCGGGTTCTCCAGTGACCGATTACAGCAGCATCTGGTCTCCTATACTAACCAAGCCCAACCCCGCTTAGCCTCAGACGGAAGCCATCATAGAGATGCAGAGTTGTATAGCCACTGACAGAATAGATGTAATAGTTCCGTAACGATGTTTATTTCAGGGAAAATGTTAACGCTATGGGTTGTGAGACCTATTTCTAAATGGACACGCATTTCCCATGCTATTTTTAGAGTCACGATCATATCACATTGTTGTGAACAATAGCAACCGCCCGCGGTTATTTTAGGACTTCTTCTCTGTGTGGGAATAGGTTGTCTCCATTTTTATAGGTAACATTTCCTGTATAAAAATGCCAGGGACCTCAAAGAGCGCCGGGATGACATCATATGGAGAAAATGTGTTGCCCATCAGACTTCATTAGGTCAAAGTGTGTGTGTGCTTTGTATTTACATGTGCATATGTGTGTGTGTGCTAGGTTCTATTGTGCTCATGGTCTTGCAAGGAGCAGAGCTGGTAAACAGCTTTAGAAAGCTCTGTGTCTTCACCTGCCGTAGTGCCCTTGGTGTCAACCTAAACGTAGTCTTGTTTCATTGTATTTGTGGTGGGACTAAGCTTTTGCGTGTGAACGGTCCAGACTGGTGGTTTTAACAGGAGCTTACGTCTGAAACTCAACCAAAACCCTCTTTATCCTCCACCGGCGAGCACAGAGATGTTCCCTCGCTCTCTCTGGTTCTCTCTCTCTCTATATATATATATATATACTGTCCTTTCTTTCTTTCTCTCTCGCACGCTTACTTTATCTCCTGTTTCCTTTCTTCCTTCTCTTTCTCTCCCGCTGCCATTCCTCTCTCTCTCTCCACATCTTTCTCTTTATCTCTCACTTGTCTATTCTCTCTCTTTCTCTCCTTCTCGTTCACTCCCCCGTTCTCTTTTTCTCTCTCTCATGATATGGATATGCCCCTATGAAGGGGGAGTGTGTGGGGGGTCTAGGTTCAACATGATCTTGTCTGTGGTGTGTTCTATTGAGTGTCCTTAACAGCACTCCTCTTCCTAAGCTTTAGGAAGTTAAGTAGTAGACCTTAAGGACGAGGCTCGCCCAGTATCTGAGACACAGTAAACACATCCATATGAGACAGGATATACAGTACAGGGTGGGTCTGCCCAGTCCTAGACCTATTCTACATAGACCAAAATAGAGAGCGATAAAGAATGCTTTCGGCTTTGTAGATTAAAGAGTTGTGTGAGTGCCATGGAGGCGAACAGAAAGATAGGCCCCATTCGGATCGCTAAACAAGTCCCCCGTGGAGAATTGATAGCATTTAGGGTAACACTGATCACTGGTTTATGGTTAGGTGGTCTCTCCAAACCACACAATGTGACATTGCATTTCAATGTACTCGACCGCAATATCTTTAAAAAGATGAAGTATTATCATGCTCCTCTGATTCTAGTGAACCCTTTTGGATGTTCGTCTCCCCTCTGTTTGCTCTCTTTATTTTGGGGCGCATCAATCTTCTCCCTCCTTCTCTCTCTCTTATTTTACCCCTGTCAGTTCTGAAATGAGCCTTAGGCCCAAAACCACTGTCAACAAGGGGGAGCAATTTGGCTGGCAGAGTTCGTATTCACAGAGGGGTGAACCACAGCCGTATTTAGCAGCGCGCCAGCTCCGTTCCGCTAAACACTACCGGTCGGTGTGTGTCTCTCAGATCTGGGGAGGCAAACGGAGAAGGGACGGGACTCTGCGGTCACCGCAGACACCGCTTAGGACTCCATTGTTTGGAAGAGCGGAGTGCCAAACTTCAGAATGTCCCAAATGATCCGATAACACCAGCTTGATGGCCCGCAACGAACCCCCAGCATTCCAGACCGAGCCATCGGAATGCGCTTGTCACCAGAACGGCTTCGCCTGTGGCCTCCATTGATTGGTGTGTGTATTTTAAAACCTACCACCCGTCCATCTTTTCTCAGACAACCCCAGATATCGAGAACGTCGTTGCCGAGAATACGACAATCAAATCGCTGTGGTTTTTCCCTTAAATACGATGTTCTGAGCTTTGCCGGCGTTGTCCATACATTGGTATGTTAATGTGTAAAGATAGCGCAACCTGGTGTCATGTAAACACCTTGGCCCTCCATCACATTGTGGTCAGGCTGGTACGCCATGGGGATTTGGAGTCAAAGCCATAGCCTTAGAAAGCAAACATATAGTATTTTGTCATGAAGTTACATAAATCGAATAGAGTCGGATGAGACCAATAAAAACAAGTCAAATCTGGATCAGAACCGAAACCAGCATGTACTGTGGTCCTTGAGGACCAGTTGTGAACCCCTGGGCTAGATCAATAGTAGATGAAATAACAAACCTTGATTGAGTAATACGAGGAGCCACACTTTTACGGATTGATGGACGAAGCACAAAGAAACATCATCTACACGTCCACACCTCAATACTACTAGTAACATGGGAAATGCGGATCTCTTTGAAGGCCCGTGACCTTACGTTGACATCATACCATAGCAGAGTGATCGGGCGTGGCTGCAGAGGAGAAGAACACGGCGAACACCCCGGTTCCTTTTGGAAACAACCAGGGACTTTCTACGTACGTATGAGCCTTAATCTATGGAGACTTGGAGTAGCGCTGCAGTACTGCGGCTCGCACATACGTACCTCTGGGCCCACAGTCCATTCCCCAGACGGCTGTGGGAGCTGTGGTGAGGCCACTCTAGGTTTGGAGGCCTCCCAGGCACCACAGGGATAAAACAAACCCCTGTCATGTGAGCTGCTCATGTGACCCGCCGGCGCTTCGGGAACTTGCCCTGCAGCTAAGGCAGTATGGTCTTCTTCAGCCAATCGTGTGGGTTACTCCTGCGGTATAGGAAGATGCATGTTCGTCGGCCAGAGACAGAAAAGGGTACAAAACCAGACAAAGACAGCGTATTCTTTTTTAGATGATTTTCTTCAGGACTTCTAGTTCAAGTAGAAGTTTTCGTTGGATGCGCTTTATCTTCAAGATATAATTTCTACACGTAAAAGCAACAGAGCAAAGTGACGGCAACCAACATCAGTTCAACTCGAAAGGACACGAACCCCCGAGTGATTTTTATTGATTCTCGCCATCTAGAAATGCTTTGAGTCAAACGAGGCCTGGTGTTTATACACGGCTAAATGAATCCTCTCAAACCACCTGGGTTGTGTATGTGTGAGTCCTCTGCATCTGACTGGTTCTCATCATAGGCACTCTTCTCTCTGCCGAAAGACTACAGGCTCTGCTGCCATTGTTTACACAACCCAGCTGCAAGCCATTTCAGCTAACACCCAAGAAGATAACTACCTCCTAAGCACTAACGATCTGGCTAATGAAGAAGTGATCCAGCTTCTAAAAAGTCCAGAGCCTTTTTCAACGATGGGAAAGCTAGGGGACTTAGTAGGGGTAGACAGTGAACAGATGGATCCACCACACTGTGATTTGGCAGGTAGGAAGGGTGGTAAAGGAGGGTCCCGAAAGACACTGGGGAGAGGGGGATACAGACACGAAAAGTGGGCCTCTGAGAAAATCTGTCCATCTCCATGCTATGGGGAGACTGACCACAGAAGAACAGTAGAACACAGTCATTCTCAAAGGAGGACTGAAGTGGCATTGTCTTCCCTGTTTGTGTTTGTTCGTCCCACACAGCACTCACTGACGGGTGCCGTGTGCCCCCCTGGCGCGACATAGCCGGGCATTGTGAGGAAACTGCATTGGAGTCTCAGAGCCCACAGCTCCTTGTCCTTTACTCTCCTGCCTCTCTGTCGCCAGTCCTTCTTCGCACACATGCAATTAAGTCTGTTTCCCAATGCTGTGATTTCCCACGTTCTTTGTTCTCTCGTTTTTGTTGTTTTCCTTAATCCGAGCCCTATTTTCTCTTATTTTTATAGTCTCGCTTTTGCGGGTTTGTTGCTTGGGTGAAGGGTCGAGGCTGTAGGTGGGCGCGTGGGGGGTGGGGGTGGGGGGGGGGGGGGGGGGGGTGGAAACGAAAAAGTACAATTTGCAGGCTTTATGACATACCACATGTGTTTCTGTGTCTTTGTATTTACATGTTTCTCATGGAAAAGAGGCGGATGGTGGAGAATGAGGGGAGGAGGTAGTGGATAAATGGGGGGATGGAGAAGAAAGACAGGCATATGGTTCTTGTTTGGTGGGTTAGGAAAGAGCTGCTCTGTTGGCTCTCTGCGATGAGCCGGGGATTACGTTCTCATAATTATCTTCAAATATGGGTTCTCCCGTTCAGAGATGAGACTTTTCCCGTTAAATAAGGGATGTAAAATGCATAAACAGAAGCGTTGTTTTTGGAGTTGTGAGAAGTCTCCGAAAAGTCTGAATTTGGTTGGAATTTTTTGGTAGCTTAAGAGGTTAATGTTTTGGCTTGTGAATCATGAGAATTCTCCAACTCAGAGGTGGGCAGTCTCCTGCTGTAACAGATTCACCCTGGATGCCTTGGGGCACCTCAACACTTGGCACTGAGTTGGCTATTATAAAGTGTTCATGAGAACGAGCACCAGGTATTATGCTCCCCTCTGCCCCCACATTTCTGAGTTAGGCCGGTCCAGAGCCATAGAGTTCTGGGAACACCCAAAAGCCCTGTAGGGGTGAACATTTAATTCCCTTTCGCACACATCTGGCTTGGAATTCTCTTTGAAAGCTCATACCTTCATGTGGAAAAAGTGGGGGAAGCAATCGTGTTGTTAAAGAATCTCTAAGTTGTGTCACACTACAGGAAGTAAGGGTCATATCAATTAAGTAGATCACTTTGATAGATGGCTCAAACATACATAATACAGACAAAGGAAGAGCATGAATACATTTCTAAATGAATTCACAAATGCATATATCAATGTGTATGTAAAAAAAAATGTGATAATGATGGATAGAAAGATAGATTGCCCGAAAGAGAAGTGCACCCACTTGTCAGTTTAGCGTTGTTAAATGGCATTGGAGGCCTTCCCGGTTTCTGAAGAGAGGGGAGTCCCCGGGGCTCCTGAAATGGGACACTGGAAAACCAAACAGATCATTAATTTATACTGTATGTTGCTTTGGTGGTTGTTTGTGTCTCCAATGTCACACTCCCATTTCAAATGTCAAGAGAACTAGGCTACATTTGGTTTGTGTCGAAATCCCCACTCGAAGTGGAAAAAGAAGTCACCGGAACCTCTTCTAAAAGAGGGCTGTTACTGATGGAAAAGTTTTGAAGGTGGCGTTGATGAACTCTTTGAGTCATTTCCTGAATTTCCTGAAAGTGGACCAACTTGAGAATAGAGGAGTGCGGGTTTGAGTTGGCAAGATGAGATCTCTTTGTCAGGTCTCGACGTGGGGGTGTTTCTTGGAAAAAGAGTAAGAACAGGTATAGTGAGGGGGTGTTAAAATAGGGGAGGGGGAGCTCATTTGAGACGAGGAGGGACGCGAGCCAAACAAGTGAAGGGGAAAGATAATCAGTGTGGCTTTCTGCTGGGGTGGAGGCTGATGTAAACAAACCCAGAGCTTATGCAAGCTTTTGATCTCGTGAACCGTGAAATCTTCCCAGCAAAAACAGGAAAATTAGGCCTCGCTGAGGGGTGGGGAGGAGGGGCACCCGGGCAAAGGCTCATGGGGAAAAAAAGATATTTAGCCTGAAATGGAGAGTTTCCTTAAGCTATTAATTGAGCTTTTTTTCCCAACATAATTTTCTGCTACTTAGAGTTTTACCCTGTTTTTCCTCAAGTGTTTAAGCCCAAGGTATTCCAACTGGGTTGGTTTTTAGATTAGAATGTATTATTCCCTGATGCAAAAGTGGCGGACTTGTAATCGAGCCCCTTTGTAGTTTAATTGTCTTTATTCAATGTCAAGTCCTTACTGCTAAAATACCATTAGACTAGGGCATATTGAGAATAACGAGCCGGATGCCAATAACTAGAAGATTAGTTCATTTTCACTATAGAAACGGCTTATGATAATGATAGTTGGGGGAATCTGTTTGTTCTCTGGCGCTGTTCTTTTCATGTGAGAACCCCATTGAGCAAGCTGATTTTCATCAGAGGGCCACATTCCCACTCCCAATTTTGTTGACATTCCAAGGGGGGCTTGAGGGGATGGGGGTGATAAGAGGTATGGGGGGGTGGGGGGGGGGCAGTGAGAGGGAGAGAAGAGAAGAAATCGACTGCTTTGCCCGTGAGCTGCACTTTTAATTCTTCCCCCCTCGCGCGGTTCCCTGGTAGGATGTGAGTTCGGTACAGGGGTGAGGTAGCTTCCCTCCTACCCCCCTGCAATGCTCGTGCCCGAGAGCTATCCATTTGAACTTCAATGAGAGGCTGCCTTCTTGTGAGGACTTGAAACGGACGTCTTCGGGAGGCTGATAGAAGTGCCCGGGCATGCCTTCTTTACCTGATGTGATGTGAAGCTTACTTTTGTTTGATGATTTGATACATAGATACAAACTGGTAAACCAGGCTAAAAAAAATGTGTGAAAGGGAGGGAGGGAAGAGATGGATGAGAAAAAGAAGGAGGGAGAAGAAGGGAAAGTGGACAGAAAGATTGACACTTTCTCCACCACACCTGCCTTTGAGTTGTGACCACGATGGAAGGGTGTTTCTCCACATATCCCTCAGATCAGTGGTTCCCAAACTTGTTATAGTTCCGTATCCCTTCAAACATTCAACCTCCAGCTGCGTACCCCCTCTAGCTCCAGGGTCAGCACACTCTCAAATGTTGTTTTTTTGCCATCATTGTAAGCCTGCCACACACACACTATACAATACATTTATTAAACATAAGAGTGTGAGTTTCTGTCACAACCTGGCTCGTGGGAAGTGACAAAGAGCTCTTATAGGACTAGGGCAGAAATAATAATATAATAATATTCAATAATTGTGAATAATTCACCACAGGTTAATGAGAAGGGTGTGCTTGAAAGGATGCACATAACTCTGCAATGTTGGGTTGTATTGGAGAGAGTCTCAGTCTGAAATCATTTTCCACACACAGTCTGCGCCTGTATTTAGTTTTCATGCAAGTGAGGGCCGAGAATCCACTCTCACATAGGTACGTGGTTGTGTCGGGCATCAGTGTCTTAACAGTGCAATTTGCCAAGGAAAGAAACTCTGATCCAGAAATCTGGCAGTGGCTTCTGATTAAATTAAATTTTCACAGAACCGCTTGTTGCAATTTCGATGAGGCTCTCTTGTTCAGATATCGGTAAGTGGACTGGAGGCAGGGCATGAAAGGATAACGAATCCAGTTGTTTGTGTCGTCCGTTTTGGGAAAGTACCTGCCCACGTAGCTCACTCAGGTGCTTCGCTATATCACATTTGACATTGTCCGTAAGCTTGAGTTCATTTGCACACAAAAAATCATACAATGATGGAAAGATCTGTATGTTGTCCTTGTTAATGCAGATAGAAAAGAGCTCTAACTTCTTAATCATAGCCTATATTTTGTCGCGCACGTTGAATATAGTTGTGGAGAGTTCCTGTAATCCTAGATTCAGATCATTCAGGCTAGAAAAAACATCATCCAGATAGGCCAGTCGTGTGAGAAACTTGTCATCATGCAAGCGGTCAGACAAGTGAAAATGATGGTCAGTAAAGAAAACTTTAAGGTTGTCTCTCAATTTAAAAAACGTGTCAATACTTTGCCCCTTGATAACTAGCGCACTTCTGTATGTTGTAAAAGCGTTACATGGTTGCTGCCCATATCATTGCACAATGCAGAAAATATACAAGAGTTCAGGGGCCTTGCTTTAACAAAGTTAACCATTTTCACTGTAGTGTCCAAAATGCCTTTCAAGCTGTCAGGCATTCCTTTGGCAGCAAGAGCCTCTCGGTGGATGCTGCAGTGTACCCAAGTGGCGTCGGGAGCAACTGCTTGCACGAGCGTTACCACTCCACTATGTCTCTATGTCTCCCTGTCATGGCTTTTGCGCCGTCAGTACAGATACCAACACATCTTGACCACCAAAGTCCATTTGATGTCACAAAGGTGTCCAGTACTTTAAAAATATCCTCTCATGTTGTCCTGGTTTCCAGTGGTTTGCAGAAGAGGATGTCTTCCTTAATTAACCCCCCATAAACATAATGGACAAACACCAGGAGCTGTGCCAGGCCCGCCACATCTGTAACGCATATAATTCACTGGCTTGTATGCAAAGCAGTAATTGTTTCAAAACATCTCCTGCCATGTCACAGGTGCATTGTGAAACAGTGTTGTTTGATGAAGGCATTGTCTGTATAGTTTTTTTGGCCTTTTCCCCCACCATTGTCCCAGCCATATCCGCGGCAGCAGGAAGAATTAAGTCCTCCATAATAGTATGGGGCTTGCCTGTCCTAGCCACTCGGTAGCTCACCATATAAGACACTTCTAGCCCCTTCTTATTAATGGTATCTGTTGCTTTTATACATGTCTTACTACTCGTCTTTATTCTCGCTCAAAAACTCTCCTGTGGAAAATTGTCATGTTTAGTTTCTAAATGTCTGTACAAGAGTGAAGGTGTCTCGTGAGAGAGTAACAGTTAATGTGATTGGATGTTAATTATTTGACTAGGCTACCTGTATTTGACATTGTGTTGTTATTTTGCTGAACATTAGATGGTTTAATTTTATTTTGTCAGTAAAACAAGGCTACTCAGGCGAGAAAAACAACTCACCCAAATCTATATATATAGAAAAAATAAATATACTTTTTGAAAGTGAATCACATTTTAATTTGGTGTACCCCCGACAACATTGCGCATACCCGTAACCCAATTTGGGAATACCTGCCTCAGATCTTGCTGAGAAGTTGAACGCAGGAAGTGGGGAAAAATGTATGTAATAAACCAAAGTCAGGCATGGTTTTGTAACAGGTTTGAACTGCTGAGATTGTTGTTCTTGTCAGTCCCAGGTGTGGCTTGTTGTAATTAAGGGCGTGGCCCAAGGTATAAATGCTTGTCTGTTTCATTAGCCTAGTGGTTAGAGCGTTGGGCCAGTAACTGAAAGGTTGCTAGATTGAATCACCGAGCTGACAAGGGAAAAAATCTGTCATTCTGCCCCTGAACAAGGCAGTTAACCCACTGTTCCTAGGCGTCATTGTAAATAAGAATTTGTTCTTAACTGACTTGCCTAAATAAAAACTCATTCAGGGGATCCTCTTACTAGGTGCTGGTCACCTTGCCTTGGGATGACGGGAGTGGTGATGGTGTTTCTTTTAAACAAAGTTATATTAAGAGTATGAGAAATAGGAATTATTGTACATGTACTGTAGTGTTTTTAGGCGTTGGCGCCCATATTCCACCTAGACCTGCTCTCCTTCTCTCTGGGCACGCCCTCCTTAAGGGTTATTGTCTGTTTTGAGTATATAAACCTAGTTTGTTTGAGAAATCTGATATTGCTATCTGTTGAAGTCTCTTGTAGGACAGTTTTATGGAGCTCCTGGAGCTGATGTATGTCAATGATGTAGACCTACGGAGATTGTGCCTTTTATGCTGAGAATTAAAATAAAGTGTTATTGCATCCTGGCATTGTCTGATTCCCTCCATAATGCAAATAACCTGTTATGTGTTTAGCTTAGTCTTGAGTACCTCACCTCGTGTATAAAAAAGGTGGTGTAGTACGGCTACAGGAAATTTATATTTATGTGTAAATCCCCCACGTTATATTTAGTGTAGTCGGCAGGATCAGGGACCGTAGCATGGGAAAATGTTAAGTGTTTATTTATTTGGCAAGGGATCGTGTAAGTATATGTTTTGGTGCATGTAGTTTTAGTATGCAGCCCTGGTTGGCCTTGGTTTTGGTGGAGCCTCTGAAGCCTGGTATATACAGCTGTGCGCTGTATGTTTTTGAGTGAGTGGGACGGAGGTGCCCTGAGGCCCTGTTGTGGCCACAATGGCTGTGCCTTCCGCTGCTGCATCGGTGCGTGACCTGGCGGCTGGGTGAGTATGTGTGAGGTTTGCAGTGTCACGTCCATGAGGGAAGTCGGCGGGTATGTGCTGAGAAGAGTGCACATCCCTGGCACCAAGCTTATGGCTCCCTCGGTGATGGTGAATCATGGCTTGTAGAGGAGCTGGGTTCAGTTGCCCTGGTGTTTGCTCGGCTGAGGGGTGGAGGACTTCAAAAGGCAGCACAGCCCAGTCCAGTGTCCTTGCCATGAGTCATGAGAAACGTGTAAAAAGCCCAGTCACTACACCCAAAAGGGGAGGGGCTGCAATGCGCCCTGGTGTCACGACTCCGACCGAAGGTGACTCCCCTTCCCGTTCGGGTGGCGCTCGGCGTCGCCGGCCTACTAGCTGCCACTGACTCTCTTTCCTCCCCCTCCTTATGGGTTTATTTGTTCCACCTGTGTTGAGGTGATTATAATTAGTTGGGCTTTATTAGTCAGCCAGCCCGTACGTTTCTTTGTGCAGGATTGATCAGTTGTACCTTGGTATCGGGAGTAGACGAACGTATTGTTTATTTCGTTCGTAGTGTGTATTTGGACTGGTTTTTTGTCCCCCGTGTATGGGGCATTTGTTTGTACACCCAGTGTTTTCGTGGGGACGTTGTTTACCGTGTGGGCATTAAAAGCACTATATTGAACTCTCTGTTGTTCCTGCGCCTGACTTCACACCCCCGACACCCAGAGCGTTACACCTTGCCAGTGCCATGAGTGTACCCGTGTGAATTGTTCTGTGAGCATGTATGTAGTTGACGGGAAGCTCCAGGTATGTGGCAACTGATTTAATTGCACAAAAAATTCTGAACAAAAATATAAACACAATTTCAAAGATTTTACTGAGTTACAGTTCATGTAAGGAAATCAGTCAATTGAAATAAATTCACTAGGCCCAATCAATGGATTTCACATGATTGGGCAGGGGCGCAGCCATGGGTGGGCCTGGGAGGGCATACAGTAGGTCCACCCACTGGGGAGCCATGTCCAGCCAATCAGCATTAGTTTTTCCTCACAAAAGGGCTTTATTAGACAGAAATACTACACGTGGCCGGCCTATGGCTGTGAGGCCGGTTGGATGTACAGACATATTCTATATAACAACATTGGAGCTGGCTTATGGTAGAGAAATGAACATTCAGATAGCTGGCCACAACTCTGATGGACATTCCTGCAGTCTGCATGCCAACTGCACGCTCCCTCAAAGCTTGAGATATCTGTGGCATTGTGTTGTGTGGCAAACCTGCAGATTTTAGACTGGCTTTTTATTGTCCCCAGCACAAGGTGAACCTGTGTAATGATCATGCTGTTCAATCAGCTTCTTGATATGCCACACCTGTCAGGTGGATGGATTATTTTGGCAAAGGAGAAATGCTCACTAACAGGGATGTAAACACATTTGTCCCAAACATTTGAGAGATATAAGCTTTTTGTGCGAATGGAACATTTCTGGGATATTTTATTTCAGCTCATGAAACAAGGGACCTTGTTGACATGTCGCGTTTATATTTTTGTTCAGTACATTATAATGTATTGTCACATTATTGTATGGAGAAAGAAAACACTGAACACTGATACATTGAGGTGATTAAAAACTATGAATGAGACATTTGTGCAGTGTGACTGTATCCAAGTTCCTATGTTGCAGAATGGTGAGCTATGGTGACGGTCCCCTGGTAAAACCTGATGTGGCAGTGTGAGAACCAGTGAAGAAGCCAGGCTTCCCCCCCAAAAATGTACAAATAAAAAAAAGATTAAAATATATCTTTCGTCTTTCTGTGTATCATCATTATCTTTCAATTCGCAAGATACTGAATGTATCTCACAGGAGAAAGCAGCGAACAAAACAGCGCCCCTCTGTCTCTCTACTTGTAGGACATCTACAATGCATTCGGAAAGTACTCAAACCCCTTGACTTTCCACATTTTGATACATTACAGCCTTATTCTAAAATATATTAAATTGTTGTTTTTCCTCATCAATCTACACACAATACCCCATAATAACAAAGTAAAAACAAGTTTCTATAAATGTTTGCAAATTAAAAACAAAAAAATACTGAAATATAACATTTATGTAACTATTCAGACTTTTTACTCAGTACTTTGTTGAAGCACATGTGGCAGCGATTACAGCCTCTAGTCTTCTTGGGTATGACGCTACAAGCTTGGTACACCTGTATTTGGAGTTTCTCCCCTTCTTCTCTGCAGATCCTCTCAAGCTCTGTCAGGTTGGATGGGGAGCTTCGCTGAACATCTATTTTCAGGTCTCTCCAGAGATGTTCGATCGGGTTCATGTCCGGGCTCTGGCTAGCCCACTCAAGGACATTCAGAGACTTGTCCGGAAGCCACTCCTGCGTTGTCTTGAATGTGTACTTAGAGTCATTGTCCTGTTGGAAGGTGAACCTTCACCCCAGTCTGAGGTCCTGAGTGCTCTGGACCAGGTTTTCATCAAGGATCTCTCTGTACTTTGTTTCGTACATCTTTCCCTCGATCCTGACTAGTCTCCCTGTCCCTGCCACTGAAACATCCCGACAGCATGATGCTGCCGCCACCATGTGTCACTGTAGGGATGGTGCCAGGTTTCCTCCAGACGTGACGCTTATGGTTCAGGCCAAACAGTTCCATCTTGGTTTCATCAGACCAGAGAATCTCATGTTCTGAGAGACTTTAGGCGCTCTCGTGTGCATTTTAATGAGGATTGGCTTCCGTCTGGCCACTCTACCATATAGGCCTGATTGGTGGAGTGCTGCAGAGAAGGTTGTTCTTCTGGAAGGTTCTCCCATCTCCACAGAGGAACTCTGGAGTTCTGTCAGTGACCATCGGGTTCTTGGTCACCTCCCTGACCAAGGCCCTTCTCCCCCGATTGCTCAGTTTGGCCGGGCGGTCAGCTCTAGGAAGAGTCTCCATGGTTCCAAACTTCTTCCATTTAAGAATGGAGGCCACTGTGTTTTTGGGGACCTTCAATGCTTCATAAATGTTTTGGTACCCTTCCCCAAATCTGTACCTCGACACAATCCTGTCTCGGAGCTCTACGGACAATTCCTTCGACCTCATGGCTTGGTTTTTGCTCTGACATGTACTGTCAGCTGTGGGACCTTATATAGACAGTTGTGGGTCTTAACAAATCTTGTCCAATCAATTGAATTTACCACAGGTCGACTCCAATCAAGATGTAGAAACATCTCAAGGATGATCACTTGAAACAGGATGCACCTGAGCTCAATTTCGAGTCTCATAGCAAAGGCTCTGAATACTTATGTAAATGTGGATATTTCTGTTTTTTAAATTGTTATAAATGTGCAAAAAAAGTCTACAAACCTGTTTTCACTTTGTCAGTATGGGGTATTGTGTAGATTGAGGGTAAAAAATGATTTAATCAATTTTAGAATAAGGCTGTAACGTAGAGAAATTAACATTCAGATAGCTGGCCACAACTGTGTTGTGGAAAAGGTCAAGGGGTCTGAATACTTTCCGAAGGCACCGTATCTGATGCTGTCTGGTCTAAATGAGTTTGACATTGGTGCCGCTCATAATGGAAGGGGAAGCCAGCAAGCAATTGGCCTACCTTGACAGAAAAAGTTTAAAAAATTAACAGTGTTGAGCTAAATTGAGCAAGCTCAACTCTGAATGGTCCTGACACACCAAAGAAAAGTGTGAAGAGAAACCAGCTTGTATTTTGGAGTCACTCCTATCAAATCGCATTTAGAGCATACAGTACATCAACACAAACAACTTCAATTGTTACATCCCATTGTGTTGTCCTCCGGTGGCTAGCTAGCTAGCTAAAATTGCCCCTTTCCTAAATTAGCCATGGATGGAGCTAAGGATTTGGACTTGTGGTTTTACTTAATTCTCTGTACTGTCCAATGATTATAATGGCGATTCTGATCCAACCATTAATTCATACGTTGTTGTGCCCCTGGCCGGAGAGTATGTAGCTAGATTTAACGATGTAATGTTAACTAGCTAACGTTGCCCATGAATGGAAGTTAGGCGAGCAAGCATTTTATCCAAGTAGCATAGGACAAAAAAAGTGTGTACTGTTTCATCAACATGAAAGAGAGAAGGATGGCATTGGCATTTCTCTACAAGTAGGTTCAACATGTTTTTCTACTTGCACAAATGCGCATGCACACACACTCACACAGACAAAAACAAGAACCATGGACAGCCACATCACATTTAGCTTACGTTGATTGGACTAAATTGTTTTTGGTATCCTTTATTTGTCACTGTATTAGACTATGCAGAGGTGTTTTGAAGTTGAAATGGTACTGGAATAGTACATTTACATTTAAGTCATTTACATTTTAGTCATTTAGCAGACGCTCTTATCCAGAGCGACTTACAGTAGAGTGCATACACTTTATTACATTTTTTTTTTACATTTCATTACATTTTACATACTGAGACAAGGATATCCCTACCGGCCAAACCCTCCCTAACCCGGACGACGCTATGCCAATTGTGCGTCGCCCCACGGACCTCCCGGTTGCGGCCGGCTGCGACAGAGCCTGGGCGCGAACCCAGCCCAGCCTGGGCGCGAACCCAGAGACTCTGGTGGCGCAGCTAGCGCTGCGATGCAGTGCCCTAGACCACTGCGCCACCCGGGAGGCAGACGCTCTTATCCAGAGCGACTTACAAATTGGAAAGTTCATACATATTCATCCTGGTCCCCCCGTGGGAATTGAACCCTGGTCCACCCATGGGAATTGAACCCACAACCCTGGCGTTGCAAGCGCCATGCTCTATCAACTGAGCCACACAACTGAGCCACACGAATAGTGGAGGCTGTGGTAACTCTCTGTGGTTCTAAATCAATAGTTTAATGGTCTGAAAACACTAACTTGCTTGACATGCTGTAGGTTATGTAATTGTCTGTTACATGCTATATGTTTTCTGAACTTCACTGGACAGGGGTTGCTATCCGGTTTTGTGATGAAACACAGGTGTGGTTGAATTTATTCCACCACTGTCTCTTCTTGTTGTCTCTGCAAATATATAACGGTCGCAAGGCATATGAATTAACAGGTTATAGAGCAAACAACGCAATGATCACAACATATAGGATGTAATTTGGCTTTGTTTTTTGGGGAGGGGGGTTGGCTTCCCCAGTTTATTTTTTATTTTATTTATTTTATTTTTTATTTTTTTCTTCTCCCACGCACCGCTACTGTGTGCATTGCGTGTTTAGTCTTACTTATTTTTCCAAGACCTTTTGCCTTTTTTTAAATTGTGTGCCATTGCATGGTTTGTCCGCAGTGGTTTAATTTATTTTCTGTCAAATGTGAGGACACATTGAAATTAGGGGGGAAAGTAACTGGGTAGAACCATCAACCTACTTTGAACGCATGTATGTGATTGTTAATGAGGGTGTGGCCTTTTTATAAAATACTTCCTGTTTGTAACATTTAAGTATGACAAATATGAATTATTGTAAATGTGTTGTTTTTAGGGATTAGTGCCCGTATTCCACCTAGACCTGCTCTCCTTCTCCCTGGGCACGCCCTCCATGAGTGTTGCAAAACATTATTGTCTGTTTGAGTATGTATGAGTAAACCTAATGATGTTTGTAAGAAAGCTGATACTGCTATCTGTTGAAGTCTGTCTTGTAGCACAGTAGGATGGCGCTCCTGGAACTGAAGATGAGGTAGGCCTGGAACTGAAGATGAGGTAGGCCTGGAACGGAAGATGAGGTAGGCCTGGAACGGAAGATGAGGTAGGCCTGGAACGGAAGATGAGGTAGGCCTGGAACGGAAGATGAGGTAGGCCTGGAACGGAAGATGAGGTAGGCCTGGAACTGAAGATGAGGTAGGCCTGGAACGGAAGATGAGGTGGGCCTGGAACTGAAGATGAGGTAGGCCTGGAACGGAAGATGAGGTAGGCCTGGAACGGAAGATGAGGTAGGCCTGGAACTGAAGATGAGGTAGGCCTGGAACGGAAGATGAGGTAGGCCTGGAACGGAAGATGAGGTAGGCCTGGAACGGAAGATGAGGTAGGCCTGGAACTGAAGATGAGGTAGGCCTGGAACTGAAGATGAGGTAGGCCTGGAACGGAAGATGAGGTAGGCCTGGAACGGAAGATGAGGTAGGCCTGGAACTGAAAATAAATTGTTCTTGCCTCCTGATATTGTTGTCTGATTCCCATGCTCCACTCCTTGACCAAAGAACTCGTTATGTTTAGCTTAGTCCCTTTAGGACCTCACCTCGTGTATTTGATTTGATTAGGATTTCCCATAGCCGACGCCAATGGCCACAGCTAGTCTTAGTGGGTCCGACACATATTGAAAAAGACATTACAGACAAAATACTTTACAGGTTACGGTTTACACGTATGTAAATTGTAGTGTAAAACCGTAACCTGTAGTGTGCATGTGTTTGCCTCTTATCAGTTACACATGTATGTCAGTACATGCACACAAAGTATGGGGAGAGGCGTTGAGTTGCTTTATTTGTTAAAAAAACATCTGTTTTGCTGTTCACTTGTGTTGTTCTTTTGTTGTTACTATGAGATGGAAGGGAGCTCCATGCAATCATGGCTCTGTATAATACTGTATGTCAAAACATTTTTCCAACAGTTTGCTAAGAGCTTGCAGCAAGCTGATAGGTCAGCTGTTAGAACCAGTAAAGTCCGCTTTATCATTCTTGGGTAGTGGAATGACTTTGGCTTTCCTCCAGGCCCGAGGACAAACACTTTCCTCTAGCTTAGATTAAAGATATGACATATAGGAGTGGCTACAGAGTCCGCTACCATCCTCAGTAGCTTTCCATTTAAGTTGTCAATGCCAGGAGGTTTGTCATTATTGATTATTAACAATAATATTTCCACCTCTCCCACACTAACGTTACAAAATTCAAAGTTACAATGCCTTACTTTCATTATTCGTTTTTTTATGCTGGTGTACGATGGCTCACTTTTCAAAGTTTGCCCACTTTGCCAATGAAGTAATCATTAAAATAATTGGGATCATTAAATAGTTTTGTGATGAATAAGCCATCTGATTCCATAAAAGATGGAGTTTAATTTTTTCAGGTATCAACGTAAGATGTAGAAGTAACTATGTTCATTACAGCAACGGGCAAATGTACCAGACGGTAGTCAGGGTCAGGGGCAGGCAGAGTGGTCAGGCAGAGTGGTCAGGCAGGTGGGTACAGAGTCAGGACAGGCAAGGGTTAAAAACCAGGAGGATGAGAAAAAATAGACTGGGGGAAAGCAGGAGCTGACACAAAAATGCTGGTTGGCATGACAAACAAGACGAACTGGCAACAGACAAACAGAAAACAAAGGTATAAATACACAGAAGATAATGGGGAGGATTAGGGGGAGACAATCAAAGACAGGTGAAACAGATCAGGGTGTGACAGTACCCCCCGGTTGACCAGGGGCATACCTGGTTGACCGGGGTGGAGGTCGGCGATGGGGACCCATCTCTCCTCCAGGCCATAACCCTCCCACTCAACCAGGTACTAGAAACCCCTGCCCTGTGGTCGAACCATCAGGAGGCGTCTCACCGTGTACATCGGATGGCCATCGATGACATGGGAAGGAGGGATGGGCCTGAAAATAGAAGACAAAGGGCTGTGAGACACAGGCTTAATTCTAGACACATGGAATGTAGGATGAATACGAAGGGTATGGGGCAACAGAAGGCGGACATCAGAGGGGCTAATGATCTTGGAGATGGGGAAAGGGCTGATAAACCAGGGGCACAGTTTGTGAGACTCCAACCGAAGGGGCAGATCCCAGGTGCACAGCCATACGTTCTGCCCGAGACGATACCAGGGAGCCGGGGTCCGATGGCGATCCTCTTGTCGTCCATACCTGGAGGTGGTCTTGAGGAGAGCCGACCGGGATTTCCTCCAGGTACGACAACAGCAGTGGACAAACATCTATTCCTGCTCAGGGAAGAGCAGGGGCTGATACCTCAGGGAACACTCAAAGGGAAATAGGCCCGTGGCAGAGTAGGGAAGGGTGTTGCGGGCATATTCGACCCATACAAGCTGCTGGCTCCAGGTGGTGGGGTAGGCGGAGACCAGGCAGCGCAGGGAAGTTTCGAGGTCCTGATTGGCTCGCTCCGACTGGCCGTTGGATTTGAGGTGGAACACGGAGGACAGGCTGGCCGACGACCCAATGAGGGTTGTAGGAGCGAACCATTAAGGAGAGCTGAGCATTACATATAAATAGGTCTAATTGCCAGGCTGAAGTAGCAAGGACATGCACATTAAGAGAAGATGACACCCAGACCATATGACACCCAGGCTAGACTATATTTTTGAAAGAGTACATTAACCAAGGCCATATGTACATTTATGACAGCTGGACGTACTATGGTCAGCAGGATACAGGAAGAAAGATAGAAGCAAGATAACTGATGACTAACATGTAAAACATAAGCATGCAATGCATACATTATTTTTAGAACATGAAAAGGGTTCTGTCATCGTTATAATCTAACCAAAAGCAGATATGAGCGTTAGTGGGCGTGAACAAGCAAGCTCTGAGATGAAAAGACAATGATGGAGAAAAGTCAAGGGAAGCTATTTTCATTTAGAGGGAGGGGACTCTACGTTATGCAAAGACAGAATCCTATAAAGGCAGGACTCTATAATATGAGAATTTAGTCTCTTTCCATGGAGGGGCTCATTTTTGCTACTTTGTATTAAAGTCTATATTGAATTCACAAGTTCTTGTAAGAGTGTTATATTTCTGAGACGATTTTCCACGACAGGGTGCAGAACACCTTCCAGAAATGGGGACGAGAACTGAGGACCCTGGTTGGAGACCATGTCCACGGGCAGTCCATGGACCCGGAAGACGTGCTGCACCATCAGCTGGGCCCTCTCTTTGGCAGAGGGTAGTTTGGCGAGAGGAATGAAGTGGGCGGCTTTGGGAAACCAATCCACCCCGGTCAGGATGGCAGTGTTGCCATCAGACGGAGGAAGACCCGTGACAAAGTCCAGGGAGATGTGAGACCAGGGATGGTGGGGGACAGGCAGAGGTTGAAGGAGACCAGCCGGAGCTTGCCGAGGAATCTTGTTCTGTGCACACACCATGCAAGCGGTGACGAATGCGGACATGTCAGGAACCATAGTAGGCCACCAAAAGTGCTGTTGCCAAAAGGCCAGGGTCCGGGTGGCAGGCAAGCCTGGAGGATTGGGCCCACTCCAGGACCTTGGAGCTGACGGCGTCAGGAACAAACATCCGGTTATCAGGGCCCCCACCAGGGTTCGGCTGGGAACGCTGCACCTCACGGACCTGCTTCATTATTCCCCAGCTGAGTGCCGTCACCAGGCATGAAAGTGGGAAGGATGGTCTTGGGTTCCGGGGTAGTAGTCGTGGGGCTATAGCGGCGGGACAGTGCATCAGGCTTGACATTCTTGGATCCTGACCGGTATGAGAGGGAGAAGTTGAACCGTGAGAACAACAGGGCCCATCTGGCTTGCCTGGAGTTGAGGCGCTTGGCGGTGCGGAGATACTCCAGGTTTTTGTGGTCAGTCCACACGATTAACAGATGTTCCTCCATTACTCCAACGCCATCTTCACTGTGAGAAGCTCACGATTCTCCACATCATAGTTCCTGTCCGTGACATTGAGGCGAGGGGGGGAAGAAGACGCAGGGATGTAGCTTGAAGTCAAGGGCAGAACGCTGGAACAGGACAGCCCCCACTCCGACATCCGAAGCATCTGCCTCCACCACGAACTGACGAGATGGGTCAGGATGAACCAGGATGGGAACTGTGGTGAAGTGATGTTTGAGGTCCCGGAACACCCGGTCAGCAGCTGGAGACCACGTGAATGGAACCTTGGGCGAGGTGAGTGCTGACAGGGGGGAAGCCAGGGTGCTATAACCCAGGATAAAGCGGCAATAGAAGTTGAGGAACCCCAGGAAATGTTGCAGCTGCACCCTGGACGCTCTCACCTTCCCGAGATCCATTTGGACACTCCCAGCAGATAGGATGTAACCCAGAAAGGGGATGGTGGGGCGATGGAACTCCCACTTCTCTGCCTTCACAAACAGCTGATTCTCCAGAAGGTGTTTAAGGACCTGCTGGACGTGGAGCACGTGTGCATGAGGGGAGTGGGAGAAGACGAGGATTTCATCAATGTAGTCGAAGACGAACCGGTTCAACATGCCACGGAGGACATCACTCACCAGAGCCTGGAACACAGCAGGGGCATTGGTGAGGCCAAAGGGCATGACCCGATGCTCGTAGTGGCCACTTGTTGTGTTGAAGGCGGTCTTCCACTTGTCCCCATCTCGTATCGGCACCATGTGGTAGGCATTCCATAAATCCAGCTTGGAAAACACAGTGGCCCCCTGGAGCGCCTCGAAGGCCGAGGAGATGAGTGGTAGCGGGTAACGGTTCTTAACCGTAATGTCATTGAGTCCTCGGTAGTCAATGCACAGGCACAGGGTCTTGTCCTTTTTTTTCCACAATGAAGATCCCTGTGCCGGCGGGAGAGGAAGAGGGACGGATGAATCCAGCAGCTAGGGAGTCCCCAATGTAGGTACCATAGCCCTGGTCTCTCCCGACAGAGTACAGACGACCCCGGGGCGGCGTGGTGCTAGGGAGAAAGTCAATCCCACAGTCATATGGTCAGTGCGGTGGAAGCGACGTGGCCCGGGGCTTGCTGAACACCTCCCGGAGGTCCTGGAATTCCGCGCGAATGGCGGAGAGGTTCAGAATTGGTCTTTCTGCCTATAATTTGATTTAAAGTACTCAAGTGTTTTTCAATCATACTTCATGCCATTAATCTTGGCTTCATAATACAGTTTCTTCTTTTTGTTGAGTTTAGTCACATCATTTCTTATTTTGCAGTAAGTCAGTCAGATGTGCAGCCAGACTTATAAGCCACTCCTTTATTCCCAACTCTTTCAACCTTACAGTTTTTCAATTCCTCATCAGTCCATGGAGTCGTAACAGTTCTAACTGTCAGTTCTTAACAGGTGCATGTTTATCAATAATTGCAAAAAGCAATTTCATAGGTTCTTCAAGTGCAGCGTCTGGATGCTCTTATTAATCACATCAGACCAACAAGTATAAAAAAGGTGGCATAGTACGGCTACAGGAATTAGGTTATTTATTGTTTGATTTCCGACGTTACAGAATCGTCACATCTTCAATGGGCAGCATGACGGAAACTTAGATGTCAAGAATCCGATGGTTCTTGACATCTTTTAACTTTTAAACCGCTGTCACTCCCAGTCTTCTCCTCTTAAATATTTTTTTTATTTCCATATGTGTTTAAATTTTGCTCTACAAATATCTGGGCCAATTTCTTTACCAGATGATTAGCAGATATTTCAACACTCAAGATGGACGACCTGATTTCACAAGACAAAGGAGCTATGAATACTGACTTCATCTTGTTACGCCTGCTTTGGTCCCTATTCAGGTTTGTTTGATATATTTCAAAGGTTTCCCAATTCTAGTCTGTTTGAAGCGTTGCCTCTTGAAAGCATTGAATTCGAGCCGTCCTGTTGTGCTCTTTGCACAAACAAATTACGCCTTTTTCAGATCAAATTAGTTCTGTTGAAAACGATACGCGTCACCTCTACTGTATAGATAGCCAACTAGTGAAAAAATCTCCCAAAAACATTCCACGTTACTTTTGATGGTTTCCTTTCAAGCTCTCTTCATATCAAAAGAGAAAGAGGGCAGAAGATAGCAGACAAAAGAACCCCAAACGTTGAGGCTTCACTTTCCCTTGAAGATGTTCAAATTAGCGTCTCGGAGGAAAAAAAGAATCTAAGCGAGCTGTAGCCTGAAATGTCAACACTGCAGTGTTTTTAGGACAAAAGACACTAAGATGAGAGATACCAGTGGCTGGCTTTGGTGTTACTTCAAAGGCTTGACTTTAAGAAAATGGGCTAATACTGTACTGATATGAAGATCTCTACCTGGCTTTGTGACCCCATCTTTACGTTCTTAAGCCAAGCCACAGATCTTGGAACAGTCCTTACCTGCCAGGAGGCAGGGGTTGAGAGGGGAGGCAAGGGGGGGGGGGGGGGGGGGGGGGGGTCATAGGGGCAGGTTTGACGTGTAACCCAGAGGTCGTCTTTGGTCTTCTTCCCTTCTGTAATGGCAGTAGCGCTTTCTTCTCTTATTATGCCCAGAAAAAGATGGCCTCCTTTGAACTCTACAGTAGCTATAGAAACGGCTGGAGTTTCTCCACTTAATGCGCAGCTGTCAGTGTCTGGCTGGGCTGCTGCTCTGCGGGTTGAAGTCATTAAAACGCAGACACACACAGGACACTCATTGACACATTTGCTAACACGGGCTAGATAAACAAGAGCCTGTGTAAGTGTGTGTTTTTTGGAGGGAGGGGGGTTCCTTTTAATTGGGGTAGCCTACCCACTGGGCACAGACATCAGTTCAATGTGTAGATTTACATGTTTTGCGGGTGATATTTCAACTACAGGATAATGTCGTCAGAGTAATCAACATAGACAAACGTTGTATAAAATGTGTTTACTTTGTTCCTTTGAAACGACTTCAGATCTTCAATGTCATATCCATTATCTGGGCAGCATCTCCTACTGGACAGCTGATCTAAAGCTATCCATTTGGTCTCCATCAGGGTTTTAACCAAGCCCAGCTTAGCATTGATGTAAGTCACTGACGACTACCAATGCGCCATCGCGAAAGTTGTCATTGCGAGATCTCGTAGCCCTTTCCTGCAGTCAAATTACCTAGTGGCTTCATGGGTGGACTGTCAATATTTTTCCAAATTCCTAATTAATACATTTTTAAGTGTGTTTTTTGAAAATCCAGGGATTTAATTTCTACATTTTTTTTTTACCTTTATTTATCGAGGCAAGTCAGTTAAGAACAAATTCTTATTTACAATGACGGCCTACCAAAAGGCAAAAGGTCTCCTGCGCAGATGGGGGCTGGGATTAAAAATGAAAATAAATGTAATAAAAATATAGGACAAAACCCACATCACGACAAGAGAGACAACACAACACTACATAAAGAGAGACCTAAAATGACAACATAGCATGGCAGCAACACAACATGGTAGCAACACAACATGGCAGCAGCACACCATGGTAGCAACACAACATGGTAGCAGCACAAAACAGGGTACAAACATTGTTGGGCACAGACAACTACACAAAGGGCAAGAAGGTAGAGACAACAATTTATCACGCAAAGCAGCCACAACTGTCAGTAAGAGTGTCCATGATAGAGTCTTTCAATGAAGATATTGAGATAAAACTGTACAGTTTGGGTGTTTCTGTCAAGTGGTTTTGTTATAGTTCAGTATTCTCTGATGTATATAAAGTGTAATATTAGGATGCAAACTCAAAATTCAGTACATTCAGTGGCGATTTTAGTATGTAAATCTTGGTGGGGCAAAAAAATAAATAATATGTTGATGCATACCAGCAAAGCCACTACACAGCACAACACTAAACAATACATGAATTGCTCTATAACTTTGACAAACGGTGTCCACAAACTGTTAGGGCCCCAACAGCAGTCCCAACATCTTACCACTGCTACACCTGGTTATCAGCAGAGGCTTTTCTGGCAGAGAAACAGTTCATTCAGCCTCATTTACTACCTTTAAAAAAACACAGCTATTATTGCTGACTTGCTTAAACAAATGTGGTTTCTACTGGCAATTGAGATGTACAAACTATGGCATAAGGGAACAACGAGCAGATAAGAGGCAATCCATAATTTCGATTAAGACAATAATGAGTGCGCTAGGACGGACATAGTCAATATAACTATTTGTTCAGCATATTTGAAATGTACAGCGACAGAATTCAGAACATGGACCGTTCTTACACAGAACCCAAACCGGCGGCGCGCGTGCTTCATCGTGCGCCATCGTGCATAAATGTATTTTGTCCCCCCACACCAAACGCGATCACGACACGCAGGTTAAAATATCAAAACAAACTCTGAACCAATTATATTAATTTGGGGACCGGTTGAAAAGCATTAAACATTTATGGCAATTTAGCTAGCTAGCTTGCACATGCTAGCTAATTTGTCCTATTTAGCTAGCTTGCTGGTGCTAGCTAATTTGTCCTGGGACATAAACATTGAGTTGTTATTTTACCTGAAATGCACAAGGTCCTCTACTCCACCAATTAATACACACATAAAACGGTCAACCGAATCGTTTCTGGTCATCTCTCCTCCTTCCAGGCTTTTTCTTCTCTTGACTTTATATTGCGATTGGCAACTTTCATAAATTAGGTGTATTACCGCCACAAACCTATTTTGTCATCCAGTCACCCACGTGGGTATAACCAATGAGGAGATGGCACGTGAGTACCTGCTTCTATAAACCAATGAGGAAATGGGAGAGGCAGGACTTGCAGCGTGATCTACGTCAGAAATAGAACTGACTTCTATTTTATCCCTTGGCAATGCAGACGCTCGTTGGCATGCGCAATAATTGAATAATATAGATTTCTAAATTAATTTTTCAACGCTCGCACATGCGACGCAAGCGGTGTAGTCAGCCTGTTACAGTGTTCTCTCTGTACACCAAATCAGAACCGCAGGATAAATAAAGGGGGCATATAAGCAGACAATGAAAGCTCTTACAATATTTGATGATGACATTTCTCTAAAACAGGTTATAGGCTAAATGTGCACCACCAAGTCAGAACAGTAGGCTACGTTATGAGGGGAAAAGGGGCCACATTATTAGGGTGAGGCACATGGGGCACATGGGATACTAATAGCTTACTACACAACATACACTTGGTATTACTTTCATAGCTACAGTATACATGTCTCCCTTGCATATCATCTTTTATGCAGCAGCATACAATACATTTTTGGACTCACCTTTTTGTGCTGTGCTCACTTGAACAGGAAGGTGGCGTGACGGTCCTTCGTCAGCAAATTTTGTCATCAAACTTTGTCATCAAAGTCTGGCATTCTCTGGATTTATGGTGCTGTCAAGACAACTGGGAACTCAGAAAAAAAACAGGTTGAATCATGATGTCAGTGATCTTCAGGTCGGAGCTCTAGAAAAAGGCCAGAGTTCCCGACTTCGAAATCCGAGTTGAATGACAGTTCAAAATGTATCTTCCCAATCGGAGTTCATTTTTTTCCTGAGTTCACAGTTATCTTGAACTCACTGAAGTCTGAGATTTCACAGTTTCCAGTTGTTTTGAACGCTGCAGAAATCATGCTTGATTGATGTTTATCATTTTAAGCTTGGAAAAGAGACCCTTAAACCTAGACTTGGACCACACACTCACTCCACTGAATAGCAGGCTAGTGATTACTTTGCAATGATTGCAGTTAGCTACTGATTCCTTCCAAACAATGTATTGTTGAATTTGAGATTTCCAACTTGTTGTGTAATATTTATATCCAATGGTCGATGAGCACCGATACATTTAATCTATAATTTCTCTTCATATGACAAGGATCAAAAAGGATTTGCCAATAGATGTTCAACTTGATTCATGATGATGACTGCTAGCTAAGATTTTAAAAGTATGATGATGCCATGATCAGTCCAATCAAAGCTACAGTAGGTATAACGTGATTTGACGTCATTTTATCCGTGGCCAATGACCTTGAGCATTCTTGGATGGGCACTTCTAATGTAGCTCTATGGCAGCACCCAAGGGGCTTGAGTTTTTGAGCTCTCCCCCTAAATTTTGCGTTGAAGTAGTGTCCCCATGAGTGACAGAACACTGAGCCAATCAAGGCACATATAGATACATTACCAAGCCCTACTCTCCGTATTTTCCGCTGGCTGCCCGACCACCACAGCTAGAATGAAACATCTGCATTTTTGAGCTGCCTTACTCAGGAAAGCAAAAAAGAGACCATGTTTGTATGCAGCTTTATTAACTCAATGGTGTTGTTTTTTACATTGTCTGCAAATTGATATATGATACATATTAATGCCAAAATAACATGCAAAACAGGCACAAAAAACAACAAATCAACAACAACATGTTTTATTTGATTTAGTTTTGCTTAACAGGTTACTGTCCCACCTGCTCTGAATGACGGGTCGCCACTGAATATAATTCAACTATAACAATTTTTAAAAAAGTACCGTTCTCTCACTGTCAACTGCTTTAATTTTCAGCAAACTTAACGTGTAAATATTTATATGAACATGACAAGATTCAACAACTGAGACATAAACGGAACAAGTTCCACAGACATGCGACTAACAGAAATTGAATAATGTGTCCCTGAACAAAGGGGGGTTCAAAATCAAAAGTAACAGTCAGTATCTGGTGTGGCCACCAGCTGCATTAAGTACTGCAGTGTATCTCCTCCTCATGGACTGCACCAGATTTGCCAGTTCTTGATGTGAGATGTTACCCCACTCTTCCACCAAGGCACCTGCAAGTTCCCAGACATTTCTGGGGGGAAAGGCCCTAGCCCTCACCCTCCGATCCAACAGGTCCCAGACATGCTCAATGGGATTGAGATCCGGGTTCTTCGCTGGCCATGGCAGAACACTAACATTCCTGTCTTGCAGGAAATCACGCACAGAACGAGTAGTATGGCTGGTGTCATTGTCATGCTGGAGGGTCATGTCAGGATGAGCCTGCAGGAAGGGTACCACATGAGGGAGGAGGATGTCTTCCCTGTAACGCACAGCGTTGAGATTGCCTGCAATGACAACAATTTCAGTCCGATGATGCTGTGACACACCGCCCCGGACTATGACAGACCCTCCACCTCCAAATCGATCCCGCCCCAGAGTACAGGCCTCGGTGTAGCTCTCATTCCTTCGACGATAAATGTAAATCCGACCATCACCCCTGGTGAGACAAAACCGCGACTCATCAGTGAAGATAACTTTTTGCCAGTCCTGTCTGGTCCAGCGACGGTGGGGTTGTGCCCACAGGTGACGTTGTAGCCTCTCTCAACCTATTGCGGACAGTCTGAGCACTGATGGAGGGATTGTGCGTTCCTGGTGTAACTCGGGTAGTTGTTATTGCCATCCTGTACCTGTCCCGCAGGTGTGATGTTCGGATGTACCGATCCTGTGCAGGTGTTGTTACATGTGGTCTGCCACTGCGAGGAGGATCTGCTGTGCGTCCTGTCTCCCTCTAGCGCTGTCTTAGGCATCTCACAGTACGGACATTGCAATTTATTGCCCTGGCCTCATCTGCAGTCCTCATGCCTCCTGGCAGCATGCCTAAGGCACGTTCACGCAGATGAGCAGGAACCCTGGACATCTTTCTTTTGGTGTTTTTCAGAGTCAGTAGAACGGCCTCTTTAGTGTCCTAATTTTTCATAACTGTGACCTTAGTTGCCTACCGTCTGTAAGCTGTTAGTGTCTTAACGACCGTTCCACAGGTGCATGTTCATTAATTGTTTATGGTTCATTGAACAAGCATGGGAAACAGTGTTTAACCTTTCTAGGAAGGGGGTTCCGCTAGCGGAACACCTGGCCTACAGCCAGTGAAATTGCAGGGCACCAAATTCAAACAACAGAAATCTCATAATTAACATTCCTCAAACATACAAGTATTATACACCATTTTAAATATACACTTCTTGTTAATCCAACCACAGTGTCCGATTTCAAAAAGGCTTTATGGCAAAAGCACACCATGCGATTAGGACAGCGCCTAGCCACAATTTTCCAAAGAGGGAGAGGTGTCACAAAAGTCAGAAATAGAGTTAAAATTAATCACTAACCTTTGATGATCTTCATCTGGTGGCACGCCCAGGACTCCATGTTAGACAATAAATGTTTGTTTTGTTCAATAAAGTTAATCTTTATGTCCAAAAACCTCATTTGAAATTGGCGTGTTATGTTCAGAAATGCATTGTCTCAAACAAGCACCAGTGAAAATGCAGAGAGCCACATCAAATTACAAAACTACTCATCATAAATATTGATATAAGATACAAGTGTTATACATATGATTAAAGATACACTTCTTGTTAATCCAGCTGCTGTGTCCGATTTCAAAAAGGCTTTACAGCAAAAGCACACCGTGCGATTATGTTAGGTCAGCGCCTAGCCACAAAAACCATACAGCCATGTTCCAACCAAGGAGAGGTGTCACAAAAGTCAGAAATAGTGTTAAAATTAATCACTTACCTTTGATGATCTTCATCTGATGGCACTCCCAGGTCTCCATGTTAGACAATAAATGTTAGTTTTGTTCGATAAAGTTCATCTTTATGTCCAAATACCTCCTTTTTTGTTTGCGCGTTTAGTCCAGTAATCCAAATGCACAATGCGTGGGCACAAAGTCTAGACGAAAAGTCAAAAAAGTTGCATTACAGTTCGTAGAAACATGCCAAACGATGTTTCTAATCAATTTTTAGGATGTTTTTATCATAAATCTTCAATAATATTCCAATCGGACAATTCCTTTGTCTTTAGAAAGGAAAAGGAACGGAGCTCGCTCTCACCGCCACGCGCAAGACTTAGCTAAAGGCTTTCAGCCAGACGACTGGTTCAAACAGCTCTTATTCGCTCTCCTTTCATAGTAGAAGCCTGAAACAACGTTCTAAAGACTTTTGACATCTGGTGGAGGCCTTAGGAAGTGCAATCTGACCCCACAGACACTGGATATTCGATAGGCATTCGCTTGAAAACTACAAACCTCAGAATTGGTTGTATTTGTCTCAGGTTTTTGCCTGCCATATGAGTTATGTTATACTCACAGACATTATTTTAACAGTTTTGACAACTTTAGAGTGTTTTCTATCCAAATCTACTAATTATATGCATATTCCAGCTTCTGGGCCTGGGTAACAGGCCGTTTACTCTGGGCACACGTTTCATCCAAACTTCCCAATGCTGCCCCCTATCCCTAAAGAGTTTTAAACCCTTTACAATGAAGATCTGTGAAGTTATTTGGGTTTTTACGAATGATCTATGAAAGACAGGGTCCTGAAAATGTGACGTTTCTTTTTTGCTGAGTTTGTATCTGACATGGTACAGGTGTCTTCTTCTTCAAAAAAAGAAGTGTAGCAGTGGCACGGGCTCCCGAGTGGTGCAGCTGTCTAAGGCACTGAATCTCAGTGCAGAAGGTGTCACTACAGTCCTTGGTTCAAATCCAGGCTGAATCACATCCGGCTGTGATTGGGAGTCCTATGGGGTGGCGCACAATTGGCCCAGTGTTTTCTGTGTTTGACTGGGGTAGGCTGTCATTGTATGTAAGTATTTGTTCTTAACTGACTTGCCTAGTTAAATAAAAAAGAACTGTGTTTTAGGTGTACACTTTTGTTTCAGAGTACTAGA
The DNA here is from genome assembly GCF_029448725.1 of Salvelinus fontinalis. Taxonomy (NCBI): domain Eukaryota; kingdom Metazoa; phylum Chordata; class Actinopteri; order Salmoniformes; family Salmonidae; genus Salvelinus; species Salvelinus fontinalis. The sequence goes on along the minus strand of NC_074704.1, from coordinate 22,573,887 downwards.
TTACTAGAGTACTAGATTTGTTTGAGACTAACAAGAAACACTCTGTGTGACCCTGATTGCAGTACAAGGTAACTTAATAGATTCACTGTTGCCATCAAAGTCATTCCAAAGGGTAGGTTCAACAGAGCAAATGAAGTGTGACCATACTTAATTAGTCATTTATCATCAATGATACTATTTCGGCCTATATGCGAAGTCATCAAAAGCTATTGTTTCAATTCAACCCAGGGTTCAACGAAAAGTAGACAATACATTTAGGCCTAGGGTTTCAAGCTTTGGTTGATTTCAAATGTAGTAATTAATATGTTGGATTCTCGTTTCCATCTCAACGAAAAAGCAAAGTTAAAGAATAGGACTCAATCAAAGTAAACCTGACTGAAAGTGCATTTTAAAGGTTGATTTGATTTAGTCCTATTATTTAACTTTGCTTTTTGGTTAGATGGAGACATGAATCCAATATATCACTTACTCATTTGTAGACAAACTGGAGTTAAAGTCAGTGGCACAGAAGATGCATCTCCTTCAAATGTTGATGTTTGGTTGTGTTGACAACCAAACACAACTCAATATCACTTTTGCAATACAGTAAATACCCTAATAACTTGTCGGCAAGTGAACAAATTATATGTTGGATTCACGTTAAAGAATAGGACTAAGCCAGTGGCTCAGGTGAAACTATCCAAGCATTAGATAGCTCTTCTTTAAATGTTGGTATTTGGTTGCATTGTTAACCAAACACAATTCAAAATTACTTTTGTAAGACAGTAGCCTAACATTAAGGCAACATTATAAATTAATATAACCGGATTTATTCCACCTTGAAATGAGTAACACATCTATAAATATAAACTATAAATGTCTTATGTAATCATAGAAAGCGTGCGTGTTCAAGACCTAGGCCTCCCGGGTGGTGCAGTGGTCTAGGGCACTGCATCGCAGTGCTAGCTGCGCCACCAGAGTCTCTGGGTTTGCGCCCAGGCTGGGCTGGGTTCACGCCCAGGCTCTGTCGCAACCGGGAGGTCCGTGGGTCGACGCACAATTGGCATATCGTGGTTAGGGAGGGTTTGGCCGGTAGGGATATCCTTGTCTCAGTATGTAAAAATGTAATAAAATGTATGCACTCTACTGTAAGTCGCTCTAGATAAGAGTGTCTGCTAAATGACGTAAATGTAAGACAGCATGCAAAAGTCGCAGGTCTGTGGAGATCTTCTGTATTGCTATAATAATCTGCGCAGAATCGCGGATGGCATTGATCACTTGCACCATGTACTTTTAATGTAATCTCAATTGCAATCCAGGTCATTTTGTTGTGCTATTAGATGAAGCACAGTGATAAGAAAATACGTTTTTTAAATACAACATATCTGACATTGTATTCCCATTTGAACTTTGTTGTGCTTTTGAATGGTTGAAAGCACAGTGAAAACACATTGGGAATTCAACAAACTTCTTGCTGTCTTTTTGAGTGGGTGACTAAAGGGGGAAATCTCGTTGAAAAATGTCTCAGTAAAATATGACCCAATTATCCATGTTGAAATGACGTGGTGTGCCCAGTGGATTGTACGCTTTATCATTTGGACATTACAATGATGGTGTACTGTTAAAACATTTAATTCTATAATTATTTAATAATGATATTTTATGTGAAAAACCACCATTTTATGCATTTCGTTGGTCTTTTAAGTAGCGCACGAATCCCAAGAACCCGTCACAATTGGTTTGATTTGTTTTGAAATGAATGGAATACAGTATGACTGCTTCCCTCATCATTAGCCATGGTAAATAACCAACGTTCATTCATCTATTAGAACAGTATTCCACAATAAATGTCCACATTTGTGTCAACTCACTAATTACATCATTTATCAATGACTTACCCATAGGCCCACTGAGCCTAAGGCAACATTCAAAATGGCACCCTGTCCCCTATATAGTGCACTACTTGCCAAAAGTAGTGCACTAAATAGGTTGTGATTTCAGACTCAGACTAGGACCTGACTCTTCCTCCCAAAAAATTGTAAAGACTTTAATTTTCCCAGTCTCCAGAACTTCAAAGGCCGGCGAGTCCACATTCCTTCAAGTGCTCTCCGAGATTCTCATTCTTTCATTTCGACGGCCCCCTTTCAATAAATATGTGCAATCGCCCTCTTTTCAAACAGATTCGTTTTCCCATGTATTTATTTTAAATGAATATTATTAGCTGGCCTGGCAAGAAAAGGTTATTATGCTAATCCTGAGGAATCGCAGGCATTTTCATTTAATGCCTACTTATGGGCCATTCTTTAACGACTTTTTGCCTCACAGTCTTAGCAAATTAGCTCTGCGCCCCAGACTCCTCCGCGCTTGTAATTTTATTGGAACGAGAACCCTTTTCGCTTTGATCCCAGACTGCGTTTTTTGAATCTGCTGGTTGTGTATTCTAACATCAATGGAGACACAGTCGCGAGCGCACGCTTTCATTATTTTTTCACAGAGATAAAACGAACAACAGAGAGAGGGGAGGGGACAAGGCGGGGAAGGGGAGATGAGAGAAGGATGGTGGACGACTGTCCCGGACAAGTCCCCCTAGAAATGAGGAGATGTGGTTCATACACATGGAGTCATGTCTTTATCAGATAGTTTGTCCTTCTTCTTATTGAAATAGCTGACCTCAGACTCCCTCTTTTCCTCCTCTATAGATCCCATTCTTTTCTTTCTTATCTCTCTCCGAGTTTTGCTGGTCATACAGACAGAGCTGTCTGTGTCTGGGGCTTTCATATCAGGCAGGGTGCGATGCTGCTTCATCCTCAGTTCTCCCTGTAGCCTACAGTCCTCAATGCCAGTGGCTTGTCTCACAAGTCCGTGGTTTCAAGGCTTTGCTACACCCCCAAGGTCTGCAGACCAGGTGTACTCCCATAGTGGATCAAATGAGTGAGCCTGGAATCCAAGCTATTACTCTAAATGTCTGGGGGTCCACATAGACAATAGAGGTCAGGTAACAGCTAGATTTAAGGAACATAGACCTACCTACACTTTGACAATCACTCTACTAATACCCTCGTCCACTTTATTTGACCATAGGTTTAGCATGTGTGATTCCCCCCCCCCATAAAAACCCAACGTTTGGCCATTAGTTTGTTTCGACGAAATGTGCACACGAAGTGGTTCACCTTCACCCACCCCCCCCCGTCCCTCCCCCCTGTCCACCCAGTCCACTCCTAGTGTGGCACCCCATGGGCAGTGATGGTGGGGAGTGTGGATGAAGGCATCCCACCAAAGTATAATGAGTAGGGGGCCGCTTTGATTTTTCCAACGCTTTCATCTTCAGACAGGGCCCTCCGCTGATAGTCTCCTCTTTCGCTCTCTCTCTCTCTCCTTCCGATTTCTCTTCTTGCCTTGATGTGGGATGGTAAAGCGAGAGAGTAAGTCTCTAATATGGTCCCCTGTTCTTTAGCAGTTACTGCCATGTTTAAATCACATCTATCCTAACCCCGGTTCTTTAGTTGGGGTACTATCGTAAGTCCACAGGAACAAATGTGGTCTGTTTTATGTTGGCACGATGGCCTGTTGTGAGCTCAAAATCATTCAGATTCTTTTTTTTTTTAACTAATTTGAGGAAACAAAATAGTTTTGCAGTTTTTGAGAGCATAGCGAGACACTTTGAGGCTCACGATTCTGCAAGATTCCCTTATGAAAAAAGATTGCCATCAAAGTTCAGTATAACTGCAATACACTGCAGTATAACTTCAGTTAGATTGCAGTATATTTACAGTATGCTGCAAATACTGTGTCCAAAATAACACCTTTTTTTATGGCAGTAATTTTGCAGTGTAACTGCAGTTCAACTGTAGTATACTGCAGTTATTCTGCAATTACTGAGTCCAGAATACCACAGTCAACTGCAGTTACTGCACTTTTACTGCAGTTTCAAAATTACAATCTTCTTTGTAACGGTTTGGACAAAAAATAAGAAACTTAAAAGGAAAGCGAGAAAGAAAACATTTGTTCTTTTTTAAAGTCTTGCACCCTCTGTCTCGTTCTAATCCCCCATTGTTTCAGACCCAAAGAGAGGGACAAAGGAGTCGACGATCAAAACAAATCACTATCAAGCTATCAAACGAGCGCCACCCCGCTCTGATTCCCGAACGCAGACTGCGGGAGAGTGAAAGAGAGCAAGGAAAGAGACCAAGAAGAGTTGGAGTCAGACGGGTCGCATATTGTTTCCAGTCGCTTTGATGCGGAACTTAAAACGCCGCCCAAAAAATCTAACGACTCGTGGATGAAGAAGGAGAAGGAAGAAGAAAACGAATTGAAAACATGCTAGGGTGCGCCCTCACTTATGTGATGCTGGCTTTTGTTTCATTAGTGTACCGGACGATAACCTTATTAAGCCTGATCTGAAATGAAACCCGTGGACTGCTGGCGCTTTGCTTTGAAACCTCGACTGTCTCTTTCCTGTTTGTGCTGCAAACGCAGATTGTGGTGCGGTGATAAAATACGTCTGAAGGATATTAAAGACTCGAAAGTCCCTTGGCTATTCACTGGCACATATATTTGATGCTGTTCTTTGCACTCATGGCTAAATTAGCATATCGCTTTCAAAGGGCCCCCCTCTGACGAACGTAATCCTTTGCCATCGAGTGTTTGCTAAAAGTCACCAGTGATAGAAGTACACTGTGTTCGCCAGTGACACATGAAAGTAACCATAACCCGATTAGCGATGATGACTCAAATTTGTTTTTCTCTCCTCGCCTCTGTTCCCTTTCTTCTCCATCATCATCACCCTTTCTCCCCTCTTTTCTTTTCTCCTCGCGTCTTTGTCTCTTTCATTTTGCGGCACACCATCAGTCCCTTTCATAGTTGTCTTTTCGAGGAGGAGTTTGGGGTGAGGCAACGTAACCTCTGCTCTACGTCGACCTTTACTAAAGGCCCGATAAATGTACTTTATCTATCTCGTCTATCTGTTGGATCCTTCTCCTTCTTCCCTGTCCTTCTCCTCTTTGAATTCAGGCCGTGTGCAACCCGAGGGCATGAGGGCGCCAAACATGCGGGGGCAAAACGTGCCTAAATTCCACGGTAGACAAACAGAAGATGCAGAGTGAAACTGCGAGGCACATCCTCTCAGTCTCATCACGGTGCTGCTGAGTACATCAAAACAACAGCGGTGACAGGCCCCACTGTGATCTATTATTTAGCCCCTCTCCCTATTTGATCGCGAGTGTGATGATGATCATGCAGATTAGACTCTCGAGCTAGCGTTAGCGTCGCTATCGCTAACCCCATTTTGTATCGTTTCGGTGACAGTTCATCGTTTTTTTTTTGACACTCGAACAGTCCCAGATCCCACCCGCTTTCTTTTCCGGTCATTTCCAATGTGATAATCCTCTGAAGTGTCGATATTGTCGACCGTTCAATATCACAGTGCTGGCCTTTGAGCACTAGTGTTTGTGGTCAGATCAATAATTGAGGTGTGTGTATGAACAACGCAAACATGAGTCAACCGAACAGCATGTCCCTGACAGGCATCCTCTGAACTGTGCATGTGCCACCTGGTATGTTGTGGCGACAGTGACATTTAGGTCGTCAGGTTTTGGGCAGCAGAGAATCCCAGATCTGTATTGACTCTCATGGCTGTGGTGTGGGACTGGCTCTCTGCGGTAAGGCCGTGTGAGTCAGACTGACAAGCAGCAGGGGCTGGAACCTGAGGATCAGGGGGAGTGAGGGGCAATGGTATGGGGGCTTGGGTGGAAGGGAGGGGGGTCGCGAGAGGGTGTTGAAAGGAGGCCTTGGGGCTCTCTCCCTTCCTCCCTCCCTCTCTTTCTTCGATGAAAGAGAGTCACGGACAGTGGCACCTGCCACAGGCAGGGCAATAGGATGGAAAAGTTACGTGCCACCTTGGAAAGGCTGATGAGAAGCAGACACTTTTTGATACTCGGATGCCTGCTACTACTCATTCCCACTCCTACATTTGCACAACCACTAAGTAGTAATAGCAGCATAGTGGTGTCTTAGTACAACACTCTGACCAGTGTTTTAAGGTACGTTAGATAACTGTGAAGCATTTTAAAGTGTCACGGTTTAGTGTGGCGAAGGGTTTGGGGGTTTCACCTCAGGTGACAACGTGTAGTTTGTTTGTCTGGTTTCTGTTTGCAGGGCTCCCGTTACTTCCCTGAGTCCACTCTCTATCCATCAAACAGAGGCGAAAACGGTATGCCAGGTACATCAATTAGAGGAATTATCCCGGAGAGGTTTGAGGGACACAAGAATACAGGCTAATCCCATTTGATTCCCAACTCCAACCCCGTTCCTTTTCACCTTAACTCGGCCGTGCAATTGTTCACTTGGAGACAGAGAGAGAGAGAGAGAGAGAAAGGCTCTGTTCATAATTAGTCGAGAACCTCTATGATGAATAGAATTAGCATCATCTTTGTCCTCTCGCCAGAAATATAGGCCTAATTATCTGCATGTCCAAGGGAGGCCCTGTACACAAGGCAAGAGGAGGTAGCTAGCCAGCTCTGTATTCCGGGACCTTCTGCTGCCCCCGAACAAACGCCGCCACCGGTAAAGATGAAAAAGAGAGGTACTTGTGGACGAAACGGGGCCAAAGTCTGAAGTGCTAATTGAAGTTCTGACTGCAGATGGGTCTTGTTAATGTTCCACCAACAGGTCACGACGTAACCCCCCCCGACATGGCCCTTTGTGCAGTTTTAGGGCGAGGGTGGGGGGTGTAAGAGGGGGCGCCCCCCAGATGAAAGTGAGTACCCCTCCACCGGGTGCCCGTGCGCCAGCCTCTGCCTAACCCTCTGATTAAAATGCTAATGTGTCTCCATTGTGCTTTGATGTCTGGCTAACAATGGCGCTGGGTGATGGTGGTAGTGGTGGTGGTGGTGGTGGTGGGGTTTGGGTTAGCGCAAGACGATGTAATTATTTATTTGTCACCGTGCGCTGATGCCCAGCTGAGCGCAGTGACAGTCCGAATCAATCATGTCACATGGAGGGTTTGCCAGCCAGCAGCCCCCCGCCCCATACCAAGCCTGCGCAACCTTAATTAGCTTCCCATGGCGGCTCCCTCCGTAGCACCAGAGCCGGTGAGAAAGAGGGACCAGAAGAAAGAGAGGCAGAACATTCTTCATCAAGAGGTGTCATGACAAATAACGAGGTGCAAACACATTCGACCAAGTCCCTGGACTGGGCCAACAAGTAATTACACAAATCTTAACCAAAAAAAGTTGAACACACACAGACAGGCACTGCACACATGCTCAAATCTTGGTTGAGATTTGATTTCTACAATGACAACCTCACTTCTAAGTCATATTGTGACATGTATTGAGGGAGGGGAAACACTCCATCACTCCTCCATGACTGTCACTAAAATAGCTTAGCGATGGTAGCACTGTATAAGAATTGACTTGCTTTGAGTACTTCATGTTGAGGCTTCATCCGTCTAGTTTTTGCCACAAAACATCTACCAGCATTACCTGACATGAAGCAAGAGAGTGAGTGGTGTGCATACAGGGCATTTACTTATTTGATATCTATTTCACACAGATATTCATTGAGTAGTTATGCCTAGACACTGATCTCAGCTCAGTACTGCGTCTTTTCCCCCTGATGGTTAAGGCTCCGCTGTGATTAGTGTACGCTGATATCCTACCCGACTTCTACCTTGGGTGTATCAAGGCTTGACATTAAGGCCTGCACGATTGCCCGGGGTAAGTCAACTGAACAAGAAGGGTGTGCTCTGTGGTTGCCTGATTGCACCGTATTATTATATGTATCAAGTTCATGTTGAGGTGAATCTAATTACAATCACATGGCATATGTCAATAGACCTTATGCATGCAATAGCAGAGGAGAGAGAGAGGAACAGAGTGTCACAGAGGGTTTTTTGTTACCACAGTGCTACGCTGCCCATGTGGCATAATAGCACATCAACGCAACGGGCCACAATCCATCTCTCTCATATCAACACAACAGTCGCGGCCTTTTCTTATGCCTATGCGATAGTACTGTGTGTTGTTTTCGTGTGTCTTTACATTGCGTTGTTGTGACCTGGGTTTGACTGTGTGTTTTTCCGTGCTGTTTACGTTGTTGTTTACTCAACTTTCATCAAGGTGTGACTGGCGTCTACAGTGACGCGACTCTGTTTCTGAGACGTGTTCTTAGCTTGAAACTGTCACCGTTGTCACATACCTCGGTAGAACTGATGTTTAAGTTTGTTGTGTGTGTGTGCGGCGAAGCTTGAAGATATTCTCTACAGAGGTGTGTGTGTGTGTGTGTGTGTGTGTGTGTGTGTGTGTGTGTGTGTGTGTGTGTGTGTGTGTGTGTGTGTGTGTGTGTGTGTGTGTGTGTGTGTGTGTGTGTGTGTGTGTGTGTGTGTGTGTGTGTGTGTGTGTGTAGGGGGTTATATGAAGTAGGAGAGGAGCTTTTATCAGTCTCTGAGTTGGAAGTCTTTGAGGGCCTCTTCAGAAGCGTTGCATTTCTTCCATTGTTCTATTTCCATCCCTCGCTTCTCTCCTGTCACATGTGAAATGACAAAAAGCCTCCGCCTCCTTTCCTCCCCCCCTTTCTCTTCCCCCTCCTGCCATGTTCCACCGATGGTGTGGCACATAACCCACTTAGATTATTTTTTTTAAACACTTCTTCTCTGCACCAACTTTTACAGTGGCCCGCTGAAGGGTGGAGTTTATGATATCGGGGGTGGTGGATGTGGAAAATTAAGTGTTCCGACGATCAAGAGTCTTGCTGTCTATTCTTTGTTTCACCCTGAATCACCCTGAATTTTGGGAATAGTAACAAAAGTATCCACTTCCTGAGTTTGTCCGGCCGTAGTTGAATGCATCCCCCAAAATCACACCGTCACTCTCTGTAACGGCTGTCCTCCTCTTCTTCACCCGAAGAGGAGCAGGGATTGAACCAAGGCGCAGTGGAGTTTGAATACATAATGAATTTAATGACAAGACGGAAAAAACACGAACTTGACTATACACTAACAAAACAAATAAACGGTGTAGAACAGATCTGAACGACGGACTCACATAACACACGAGAACGCACGAACAGGGAAAAAGCCTACACATAAATGACACTTAACAAACAAACCGAAACCAGTCCCGTGTGGCGCAACGACATACACAAACACAGGAGACAATCACCCACAACGAACACTGTGACAACGCCTACCTAAATATGACTCTTAATTAGAGGAACGCCAAACACCTGCCTCTAATTAAGAGCCATACCAGGCAACCCAAAACCAACACAGAAACAGAAAACATAGAATGCCCACCCAACCTCACGTCCTGACCAACTAACACACATAACAACTAACATAAATAGGTCAGGAACGTGACATTACCCCCCCCACAAGGTGCGAACTCCGGACGCACCAGCACAAAGTCTAGGGGAGGGTCTGGGTGGGCATCTAACCACGGTGGTGGCTCAGGCTCCGGGCGAGGTCCCCACCCCACCATAATCCATCCTAGCTTCCTCCCTCTAAGAATGTCCACCCTCTTTTTACCCCCACAAAATCCTCTTAATAACCTCACTAATAAGGACAGCACCGGGACAGAGAGATAAATCAAGACAGAGGGATAGATAAGAATATAGAGGTAGATCAAGATAGAGAGGGGGATCAGGATAGAGGGGCAACTCCGGACTGAAAGGCAGCTCCGGACAGAGAGACAGCTCTGGACTGATGGGCAGTTCTGGGTATCTAGCCGTTTCAGGCTAAAGGGCAGCTCATGGCTGACTGACGAATCTCGACGCTCATGGCAGGCTGACGGCTCTCGACGCTCATGGCAGGCTGACGGCTCTCGACGCTCATGGCAGGCTGACGGCTCTCGACGCTCATGGCAGGCTGACGGCTCTCGACGCTCATGGCACTCTGACGGCTCTGGCTGCTCATGGCGCTCTGACGGCTCTGGCTGCTCATGGCTCTCTGACGGCTCTGGCTGCTCATGGCTCTCTGACGGCTCTGGCTGCTCATGGCTCTCTGACGGCTCTGGCTGCTCATGGCTTTCTGACGGCTCTGGCTGCTCATGGCTCTCTGACGGCTCTGGCTGCTCATGGCTCTCTGACGGCTCTGGCTGCTCATGGCTCGCTGGCGGCTCTGGCAGATCCTGTCTGGCTGGCGGCTCTGGCAGATCCTGTCTGGTTGGCGGCTCTGGCAGATCCTGTCTGGTTGGCGGCTCTGGCAGATCCTGTCTGGTTGGCGGCTCTGGCAGATCCTGTCTGGCTGACGGCTCTAGCGGCTCCTGTCTGGCTGACGGCTCTAGCGGCTCCTGTCTGGCGGATGGCTCTGTAGGCTCATGGCAGACGGGCGGCTTTGCAGGCTCATGGCAGACGGGCGGCTTTGCAGGCTCCTGGCAGACGGATGGCTCAGACGGCGCTGGGGAGACGGATGGCTCAGATGGAGCTGGGGAGACGGATGGCTCAGATGGCGCTGGGGAGACGGATGGCTCAGATGGCGCTGGGGAGACGGATGGCTCTGGCCAGATACGGTGCACTGTAGACCTGGTGCGTGGTGCCGGAACTGGAGGCACCGTGCTAATGATAAGCACCTTCCTACTAGTGCGGGGAGCAGGGACAGGGCACACTGTATTCTCAAAGCCCACTCTATAACTGATGCGTGGTACCGGCACTGGTGACGCCGGGCTGAGGACAAGCACATCAGGATTAGTAGGGGGAGAAGATACAGTTTGTACAGGGCTCTGGAGACGCACTGGTAGCTTAGTGCGTGGGCCCGGAACTGGAGGCACCGGGCTAGATACACGCACTACAGGGAGAGTGCGTGGAGGAGGAACAGGGCTCAGGAGACGCACTGGTAGCCTAGTGCGTAGTGTAGACACTGTAGGTACTAGGCTGGGGCGGGGAGGTGGTGCCGGAAATACCGGACCGTGGAGGCGTACTGGCACTCTTGAGCATTGAACCCGCCCAACCTTACCTGGTTGAATGCTCCCGGTCGCCCGACCAGTGCGGGGAGGTGGAATAACCCGCACCGGCCTATGTAGGCGAACCGGGGAAACCATGCGTAAGGCCGGTGCCATGTATGCCGGCCCGAGGAGACGCACTGGAGACCAGACGCGTTGAGCCGGCCTCATGACACCTGGCTCAATACTCAATCTAGCCCTACCAGTGCGGGGAGGTGGAATAACCCGCACTGGGCTATGCACTCGTACAGGAGACACCGTGCGCTCTACTGCGTAACACGGCGCCTGCCCGTACTCCCGCTCTCCACGGTAAGCCTGGGAAGTGGGCGCAGGTCTCCTACCTGCCCTTGGCCCACTACCTCCTAGCCCCCCCCCCAAGAAATTTTTGGGTGTTACTTACGGGCTTTTTTGGCTTCCGTGCCAGACGCGTTCCCTCATAGCTCCGGTTCCTCTCTCCGGTAGCCTCTGCTCTCCTCCGTGCCTCCAGCTCAGCTTTGGGACGCCGATATTCTCCCTGCTGTGCCCATGGACCTCTCCCGTCCAATATTTCCTCCCAAGTCCAGAAATCCTTGTTGCCCTGTCGAGCTTTCCCTTTCCTCCGCTGCTTGGCTCTGGAGTGGTGGGTGATTCTGTAACGGCTGTCCTCCTCTTCTTCATCCGAAGAGGAGCAGGGATTGAACCAAGGCGCAGTGGAGTTTGAATACATAATGAATTTAATGACAAGACGGAAAAAACACGAACTTGACTATACACTAACAAAACAAATAAACGGTGTAGAACAGATCTGAACGACGGACTCACATAACACACGAGAACGCACGAACAGGGAAAAAGCCTACACATAAATGACACTTAACAAACAAACCGAAACCAGTCCCGTGTGGCGCAACGACATACACAAACACAGGAGACAATCACCCACAACGAACACTGTGACAACGCCTACCTAAATATGACTCTTAATTAGAGGAACGCCAAACACCTGCCTCTAATTAAGAGCCATACCAGGCAACCCAAAACCAACACAGAAACAGAAAACATAGAATGCCCACCCAACCTCACGTCCTGACCAACTAACACACATAACAACTAACATAAATAGGTCAGGAACGTGACACTCTCCTCCAAGAATATTGTTAGAACTCCTTGCATACTCACCTACTCCCTGGACCATCCCAACTAGGAACTGCTATTTGTCTCGGGTTGCAAAATTCTTTTTTTTTTAATCCTGGTTGAAAGATTCCCAGAATCAGGAGGAAATAAGCAGGAAATATCTCTGTACAATCACACTACTCAGCTTGCCAGGGTAAAGTAAGCCCTTGCCTGAGGGAAGGGAGGAGGGTGTGTGTGTGTGGGTGTTTGTGTGTGTGTGCGTGCATACGTGAACGCGTATGCTGGTGCATACGTTTGTGTGCTTGTGTGTGTCTTGCTGCAGCTTCTCCGTGACCTAGTCGTCTCCCATTGAGATGAGCCCATCCCTGTTGACGTTGTCGTGTGAGACTTTCACCCCGTGGTGTGCAGTAAACACAGCATCCTGCCAGAGGACGCCGCACTCCCCAACACCCGACACCTTAATGATACGTTGCAGCCGTCTGTCAGCAGAACCTAGCCCTCCCCCCGGCCTCCGGCTACAGGTGATGCCAGTGTCATCTCAGAAATCTCTGCAAACAGAGACCTTTGAGAGCTTCCCCCGACTTTGGTCGTCTGCCTTGTGGCTCCAAGGTAAGAGAGGGTTTCAACACAACACATTTAACAAGGAAATGGATCGTTCGGGCATTTCCCTAAACAGGTACTGCAGCAGGTGTGTTAGAATTGGAGCCAGACCTGCTCTTTTGCTTTTAGGCGGGGAATAATGGTAGTGATCAGTGATGTATTTTGTTTTATAAAGCATGAGCCACAACGTAAGTCATCCACGATGGGAGGAGCTGTACTCACACGCGCACCGGCCCCATTTTCAGCCATGCTTCTGTACGGAAACCCACCAACACACACACTTCCAGACTGTGCCCGTCTGCGCCTCTCCGTCCCTCTGCTGCTTCTTTCCCTCCCCCAGCAACCCCACCTGATCTGCTGTCCAACGTAATCAGATATGACACCAGCTTGTGCAAACAACAACTCGGGCATGTTATCTCCAACATTTAACATCCCCCCCCCCGTACCCCTCCCCCGCTCTCGCTCTCAATATCTTTCTCTCTCGTTCTCGCTAACTTTCTCTCTTGTTCTTGTTTTCTCTCTCTCTCGTTCTCTCTCTCTCTCGTTCTCTCTCTCTCTCGTTCTCTCTCTCTCTTGTTCTCTCTCTCTCTTGTTCTCTCTCGTTCTCTCTATCTTTCTCTCTTGTTCTTGTTCTCTCTTGTTCTTGTTCTCTCTCGTTCTCGTTCTCGTTCTCGTTCTCTCTCTCTCGTTCTCTCTCTCGTTCTCTCTCTCTCTCGTTCTCTCTCTCTCTTGTTCTCTCTCGTTCTCTCTCTCTCTCGTTCTCTCTCGTTCTTTCTCGTTCTCTCGTTCTCTCTCATTCTCTCTCTCGTTCTCTCTCGTTCTCTCTCGTTCTCTCTCTCATTCTCTCTCTCGTTCTCTCTCTCGTTCTCTCTCTCGTTCTCTCTCTCGTTCTCTCTCTCGTTCTCTCTCTCTCTCTCTCTCTCTCTCTCTCTCTCTCTCTCTCTCTCTCTCTCTCTCTCTCTCTCTCTCTCAATGAGTAGATACAGAGGTGATTCAGTGAGCTCTTTAGCTATTTGGAGTGTGTTAGTATCCTGGTAAAGCCCTAGTTAGGTAGGAGAATAAGGGCTCCTTTGTTGGGTACAGGTGTGTGCTTGTGCCAGTCGGCCTCAGTGAAGGATGAGGGGAACAATGGCCCTCTGTTGGGAGACACCTGAGTCAGCACAGGGAGGTGAGAGGGCCCAATCACGGGGAGATTACACAAGAGCACAGACTTCATTAACTGGAGCTGGGGCAGAGAAGAGGGCAACCAGAGATAGAGGGAGAGAGGAGGGTGGAGAGGGAGGAAGGGCAATGGAGGTATTTTGGGGATTAAGGTGAGGGGGAGAGATAATAGATATGGTCCTGTTTTCTTTGTGTGGTTGTATTTAACTGTGTGTATGTGTGTTACTGCACTTGTACATAAAACACTGCATAGTACTCTACCTCTTCCATTAAAAATGTTGTGGAGGAGAAATCTCTCCATGGCGTACATCACAACTCCAAGCGAGCATTCCACAGCGAGATCTGAAGAACTATTCCTAGGGAAAAGCTCTTCTAGATCCCAACTCAGTTTTTAAATCTAATCCGTATCAACAGGTTTACCTTACTAGGTGTGGGAGGAATCCAACCACCCCATCTCTGAATGAGAGTCTGTTCTGAGACAGTATTTACACAAGGTCCATTCAGACACTCGGAACCAGAGGAAACGGCTATCTGTCTCTGTGATGTTGACTGTTGAATGTCCATCCCTGTGCAGGAGAGGACATAAACAGAGCTGGGGTCCGTATGGAAAATGTAGAGCGTCAGCTCGTTAACGACAGAGCTTTAGAATAACACCAAGGCCAACGGGAGTGACAAGGTACAGAGCTCTTCTCCCCAGGCAAGAAGAGAGAATCCATGGTCATAAATAACTAGCATAGACGCTCAAAGCTCATCACTAAGCTAAGGACCCTGGGACTAAACACCTTCCTCTACAACTGGATCCTGGACTTCCTGACGGGCCGCCCCCAGGTGGTAAGGGCAGGTAACAACACATCCGCCACACTTATCCTCAACATGGGGGCCCCTCAGGGGTGCGTGCTCAGTCCCCTCCTGTACTCCCTGTTCACTCATGACTGCATGGCCAGGCACGACTCCAACACCATCATTAAATTTGCTAATGACACAACAGTGGTAGGCCTGATCACCAACAACGATGTGACAGCCTATAGGGAGGAGGTCTGAGATCTCTCCCTCAACGTGATCAAGACAAAGGAGATGATTGTGGACAACAGGAAAAAAAGGACAGAGCACGCCCCCCTTCTCATCGACGGGGCTGTAGTGGAGCAGGTTGAGAGCTTCAAGTTCCTTGGTGTCCACATCACCAACAAACTAACATGGTCCAAGCACACCAAGACAGTCGTGAAGAGGGCATGACAAAACCTATTCCCCCTCAGGAGTCTGAAAAGATTTGGCATGGGTCCTCAGATTCTCAAAAGGTTTTACAGCTGCACAATCGAGAGCATCCTGACGGGTTACATCACTGCCTGGTATGGCAACTGCTCGGCCTCCGACCGCAAGGCACTACAGAGGGTAGTGCGTACGGCCCAGTACATCACTGGGGCCAAGCTTCCTGCCATCCAGGACCTATATACCTTAGTCATAGACTGTTCTCCCTTCTACCGCATGGCAAGCGGTAAATGAGTCCCAGGTCAAGGAGGCTTCTAAACAGCTTCTACCCCAAAGCCATAAGACTCCTGAATATGGCTACCCAGACTATTTACATTGTCGTTGTCCCCGCTGCTACTCCCTGTTATTATCTATGAATAGTCACTTTAATAACTCTACCTACATGTACATAATTTCCTCAATTACCTCGACACCGGTGCCCCCGGCTCATTGACACATTGACTCTGTACCGGTACCCCCTGTATATAGCCCCGCTATTGTTATTTACTGCTGCTCTTTAATTATTTGTAGAAAGGCTTCAGAAAAAAAAGATATACAGCTTCTTTTTTGCCATTGCAGGTTTTTACAACAACAAAGAAAAGTAGAATTACAGTACAGTAATCAATACAATATGTTACTGTAATCTCACGGAAACAAAAATAATTACAGTGCAATGGTAAACAAAAAATAGTACTGTAAGGGATGGGGTGGATGGTTTATGGATCCCGCCTTCTGTTAGGGTCTGGCCACATCACCTCATCAGCATCACATGCAATGCCATCCCTGGCTAGGAAACGGGGAAAATATTGCCTTGCGTGCCGTATCCAAACCTGGTCTGACCCCACCTCAACGTCTCCGCATGCCTCTTCCGTTGCTTGCAGAAGAGGCAGGCTGGCATGTGGATGGCGGTCATACACTTTCCAACGCCAAGCCAAAAATAATTCCTTAATCGGATTGAGAAATGGGGAGTAAGGGGGCAAGTATACAACTGTGAAGTGGTTGTGGTTGGTGAACCAGTCCCTGACCAGAGCAGCCCGTTGGAAACCAACATTATCCCAGATGACAACAAACCTGTGCTGCTCTGGACCGTCCTGTACAGCTGCATTATGTAGTGCATCCAGAAATATGATTATGTGTGCAGTATTGTAGGGACCCAGGGTGGCATGGTGATGGAGAACTCCTTGCAGACTAATGGTGTCACACAAGGCGCTATTTCCCCCGCGCTGCCCAGGAAATTCCCAACGGCTCTTTGTTCCATAACATTTCGGCCCCGGCGCCTGGCTTTAGCTACATTGAATCCAGCTTCATCAACGAAAATGAACTCATGGGGCTGTGCAGCTGCATCAAAGTCCAGGACTCTATAACAGAAAATGCTTACACTGTACCGTGAATATGGTGTAACTAGAAACACAGGACTACAATGTCAACATTTTCACACAAGGATGGGGGTGGGGGTGGGGGTGGGGGGGTTGGGTCAGACACATTCAGTCAAAACTACAAGCTACAGGCAAGGCAGGTGCCTAGGTCACATACGGCTTTGTCTGTATGCATCTATGCAGTGCCAATAGGATACAATCTACTGCCATTACTGTAATACAGTATAGTACAGTGATACTCACCTGCACGTTGTCATAGCGAAGGTCTCTGACTCTAACGCTGTTCCTCACAGCGGCTTCATCGTAGGTTGGTGTTGACAAAAGATGCAGTAGGGTGTCGACATACTGACACGGTTGATATTATGGAATGTTGTGTGATCTGCGATGATTTGCTCTCGTAGGCGGACGGTGTTATTTGCCAACACTAGATTGACAACGGCCAGTTCCTGTTCATGGGTGAACAGACGTTGCCTTCCACACTCAGGAGGTCGTCTGGCAGTTCTGTAGAAAATGCAAGAAAATGATGTCATTGGTTAGGTTCTTCTTTACATACTGTACTGTCATACTGTGCACAGTAGCATCAAAACTGTGTTACATGTACTTCACAGCACTATACCACCTTTTTTTTGTTGAGGAGCATAGACCTAATACTGTAGGATTACATTGTGTTGTACTGTGATGCAGAATGATTCTTTGTTCTTGTCCTTGTCCTCGTCCTCATCCTCCTCCTCCTCCTCTCTCTTCCTCTTCCCCTCGCTCTCACTGCCTCCATGTTTACAAAGTTCTCACAAAAGAGGTGAGCTTACCTGAGGTCTATTTGTAGTGCTGAGGCTCAGAGTAATTGGTGTTCAATTACTGTATAAGTCTTTTCATGTGTGTGTGTGTGTGGGAGTTGCCAATTTCAGGTATGTTTATGCATTTTGAATAGAAGTGTTTTTTCAATGATTGCAAGAGATTTCATTCTTGAACGAAGTGTCTAATGTCCGAAACGGCGTGTAGTGTTTTGCAAGGTGTGTTGCAGAATTGCAAACTAAGTGCAAAGCAGAAAATGTGTCTGTACTTTTGGTGCCTTTGTTTAAGGCCCGGTTACAAAAGTTCTGGTTTTGATTCTTTTGTCTGAGCATTCCCTTTCAGTGTGGAAGCAATCAGCAAAAACGGAACATTTTACATTGACGTCAATGGGAGATTTGCACAAACGTTCAGGTGACATGCATGTTTCCCAAGTTAGGTTTCAGCCTTATGTAGGCCCTTATTCATGATGAGAGTGCCTCAATACAAGTCTGAAGTGAGTGACACTGAGACAGAGGAAACGCACAGATCAATTTCCCTGAGTGTTATTTGCTACAAGCAGTGGGAGACATCTTTCCAGGAGGAGGTCCCTCTCCTTTTGAGCTTGTCTCTCTCATTACAGAGGAACTGATAGTTGTGCCGTCTTGCAGCGTTGTGAGAGGGGTGAAACACACAGGGATATGACAGGAACCATTACACTTACTGTAGATTACAGACACTGATTAGCGTGGCAGGGAAGTAGAGGAGGGGAAGGCATCCTGGGCTTCCGCGTCTTTCGTCGCCAAATTATGACAGGTGCGTCACGCGAAGACAAGGACTTGGAAGAGGAGGAGGAGGTGTGTTGACAATATGACAAAAGTAAATTGCATCAGACACTGAGGAGTCAGCGGGAACCTCCTACACTATCTCTTTCCTGAGTCTCTCTCTTTCTCTCTGGCGCTCGATTCTCTTGCTCTCTCCCTCCCTCTCTCTGCTCAGTTCAGAAAGGCGAAGCCACCTTCCTTTATTCGGAGAGAAAGCTGTTCCTTTCTCAAACTCCTCACACATGAAACGCTAACTGTATGTAAATGTCGTCTTTGATTCTGTTTAATATATCCGGGGTACAAGGTATCAGAATAAATAGCCTTTTTCTCTTTACCCATAAAGCATTGAAGCGAACGGGACAGTGGCTCCCCTGCTGCGAGGATAATGGGAAGAAATTGTTTTTTTGCCATGAGATGATACGATAAAGTAGAAGTGTGCTTTTCAAAGACTCCCCCCCCCATTCCCCCCCCCCCCCCCCCCCCCCCGTGTTCGTTTTTGGAGAGCGAATGAGAGAGAAAATTGTTGCGCCCTAATTGAATGATTGCTGATTGTCGGAGGCTCACCTTTGATGATTCGTTTTTTTTGCATATGTAAATGAGAGCATGGGTAGAAGACAGGTATGTCTGGTTGTGTATTCAAAGTATGCTGGAAGTTAAACTATGTTAGAAGTGAAGTTTACACAGACTAAGGAATGGGTTGGAAGATCATGAGAGAAGTGTGTGAGTGTGTGTGTGTGCATATGCCAGCGTGCATATTATGTGTGTGTGTGTGTCTGCGTGTATATTCCTCGACATCGTCTAAGTCAATGTGTGTGTGTGTGTGTGTGTGTCTGGGAGGACAAGGAGTTGTGGGGTGAGAGGGGTTGTTAAAGCCGTCTGTTTGAATGGGAGCTGCAGCCGTGTGACATTTTCAGCCTGGCCGGGGCTTGGTTTACATACAGATCAAGGGGCTGGGCCTCTCATCTGTGGCTGGATGAGGAGAGGCTGTCATGGGGTGCAGGGTGAGGAGGGTAAGGAGTGGAGGGTGAGGGGGCTAAGGATGAGGGGCTGCGGGTGTGGGGTGAGAGGGGTGGAGGATTAGGCTGAAGTCAATGGGCCTTGCAATATATCTGTCACCACGAAAGCGAAGGGCCATCTATGGATAGCACACACTCAGGGAAAGCTATACAGCGGACTCTGTGTGTGTGCGTGCTCGCATGTGTGGGTCTGTGTGGCTCCATGGGGTTTTCGATGAGAAACATTGCATTTCAAGAACCTCCAAAACAAACTATGGATACATATGTTATATACAAACCTCACCAAACAAGGCTTTTGCCCGTCTTGTAATGAAAAACAATGTAATCTTTCTTCGGGATGCCAGGGCTCTGTTAGTAATTCTTCCACTGAGGGGTATTCTGTTCATAACTCCCACAGACCATTTCAACACTGTCAGCCAATCACAATGGAGACCACAGGGCATGTCTCACAATATATATTTTCATCCATCTTTGTCTTTTTCCTCTCTCTGTTCACACACACTTTCCACCGCCAGCGTTGGCTTGCTGGTGTTTGATGCTACAGTCTCGTTGACATGGTTGAACCACACATGATTCAAATGTTGCCATGACACATCTCCTCAATTGACCAAAAATGAAGAGAAGGGGTTGGTCAGTCTGCATTTTGATGATGTCATGGGGTCCATTCACAAAAGTCTCAATTCCTATTAAGTCGGAAACACATCACTTTTAACGGGGTGTTGGGCTGGGAAATTACAGTGGAATTGAGCCACCACCACTACAGTATCCTACAGGCACCATTTCTGTTGTTGTTTGCTTTCAACAATTACAACAACTGAACTAAGAGTCTGGTTAATATACAGCATGTGTCATTTAGAAAATGTTTTTCTCCAAAGTGACTTCCAGTACAGCGTGTTGATAGATTTGAACACACAACCTTCACATTGGTAGTGCCAAGCACTTACCAACTGATCACACAGGACGATTACTTCATTTCACAGGACTTGAGTTGAGCTGCTCAGGTGTACAGTATCAGATATACTATGATACCACCCCACAGTATCAGATATACTATAATACCACCCCACAGTATCAGATATACTATGATACCACCCCACAGTATCAGATATACTATGATACCACCACAGAGTATCAGATATACTATGATACCACCCCACAGTATCAGATATACTATGATACCACCCCACAGTATCAGATATACTATGATACCACCACAGAGTATCAGATATACTATGATACCACCCCACAGTATCAGATATACTATGATACCACCACAGAGTATCAGATATACTATGATACCACCCCACACTAACCTATGTACTATGACACCACCCCACAGTATCAGATATACTGTGATACCACCCCACAATAACAGATATACTATGATACCACCCCACACTAACAGATATACTATGATACCACCCCACAATAACATATATACTATGATACCACCCCACAATAACATATATACTATGATACCACCCCACAGTAACATATATACTATGATACCACCCCACAGTAACATATATACTATGATACCACCCCACAGTAACATATATACTATGATACCACCCCACACTAACAGATATACTATGATACCACCCACAGTAACATATATACTATGATACCACCCCACAATAACAGATATACTATGATACCACACCACAGTATCAGATATACTGTGATACCACCCCACACTAACAGATATACTATGATACCACCCCACAGTAACATATATACTATGATACCACCCCACAATAACAGATATACTATGATACCACCCCACAGTAACGTATATACTATGATACCACCCCACAAGAACAGATATACTATGATACCACCCCACAGTAACATATATACTATGATACCACCCCACAGTAACATATATACTATGATACCACCCCACAATAACAGATATACTATGATACCACCCCACAGTATCAGATATACTATGATACCACCCCACAATAACAGATATACTATGATACCACCCCACAGTATCAGATATACTATGATACCACCCCACAATAACAGATATACTATGGTACCTCCCCGCAGTATCGAGACAGGGCTGCCGACACCATTTGCCATGGTTTGTTGCCACACCGACAAAGACCACGTGACTACACTGGCAACGATGATGCAGCGGGGCTTGACAGCAGAGCTGATGAAAGGAACAGAGGGATGGATGGAGTGTGGGAGAGGAGGGAGAGAAACGAGGGATGAACAGAAACACACAGAAGGATCATGCTGTTCACAGCAGCAGGTGCAAGAGAGAGCGAGGGAACGGGGGGGGGGGGGGAAGAGAGAAGTTTGGTAGAAGAGAGAGGGGGGCGCGGGGGGGGGGGCAGGTAACATTCATTGGCTGCAACTACTACACCATCAAGTCCCAGAGAGAGACCCCCTGCATGGGTCGAAATGAAGCCAACCCTGTTTGATGTGGAACCACTGAGGTTTTAGTTATAAACCCTTGAACTTGTATGCGGTGATGACGTTCAATGTCACAAAGGGTGGTGGTGGTTTAGACTATCAAATATAGAAGAATTTTTGTTGTTGTTGCCTTGAAGTGTTTTTTGTACACATCATGGTTTATATGATGTTGAATGTAAAAAGAGAAGGCAGCGGACGCCACCAATGTTGTCATCAGTTGCAAATTCATAACTGTTCAGTTTCCACAATATAAAATGGCTGCCGTTTGTCAGATATTGGGTATTGAAGGAGCCATTATCCATTTAATCTACAGTTAGTTTTGCCTACATACGGGCATTTCATCTTTATGAAGTCATTTTCATTGGCTACTACTTTTCTCTGAACTTTTCTGATATTTAGCCCTGCAAAGTAGAACAACGAGTGCTAACGTTTTAGCCTATTCCACTGGGGGAACTGGTGCCCTGCGAAACATACTGAAAACATACCCAGTGATATGAAGCTAGAGAGGGAAGAAGAACTCAAATTACAGTAGATATCAGTCTGGAGGAGACAATTCTCTCTCAAAGACATGGCGTTGACAGACACCAGGAGAACAGGCAGGGGAGGATAGCTAAAGATCTTTCCCTTTGATGAGACATAACAATATCCAAATCCCCAACCGCCTCTTATTTAAGTTACTGAGGACTCTAAAAAGGGAAGTTCTCCAAAGTGGCTCAGAAGCTTGCGCTTTAGGTGAGGGGAGGGAAGGAGAGAAGAAGAAAAAAACGAAGATAATGTTTATGCATTAGATTTTCAAAGCGCTTTTTTTCTGCAAGGAAATTCTGATTCAAAGGTGTACTTCTTGCAGAAAGATCTGAGGGTTTTTCTCCCTCCCTGTTCTTGCTTGAGTGACAAAGTCTCTCTGTAGCTTAGCTGAGGCTTTGTATGCATATAGTTTCTGTGTGTGAGTATTATATATAGCTATATCAACCACGCGGACTGAGTGATGCATGGCTCCATACATTATGGATGACCTTTTTCAATAGGCAAACTACAATTTGCATGTGACACTAGAAGGAGCAGAAACACTAGTACGTGTGCTTGTTAGGTTATTAGGCAAGGAGGTTCTACTCCCGTACCTAATAAATATCAGTACTGTAATCTTACTCATCTCAAAATAACCCCTCACTTCACAATCTCATCACTAAGTCACCACCAGTGCAATGTATCCCTTTCCAAGACATCACAAAACTATGTCACTACCATCACAATCACAAAACTGTCACCACCATTGCAATGTAGCCCTTCCATCAGAAATCTATGTCAATAGCATCACAAATGACGCCTGATATCAAAATACAATTTTTTATTTATTTATTTTTTTCACCTTTATTTAACCAGGTAGGCTAGTTGAGAACAAGTTCTCATTTACAACTGCGACCTGGCCAAGATAAAGCAAAGCAGTGCGACACAAACAACAACACAGAGTTACACATGGAATAAACAAACATGCAGTCAATAATACAATAGAAAAGGTCTATATACAGGCAATAAATAGGCCATAGTGGCAAGATAATTACAATTAAGCAATTAAACACTGGACTGATAGATGTGCAGAAGAATAGTGTGAAAGTAGAAATACTGGGGTGCAAAGGAGCAAAATAAAAAATAAAAAAACAATTTATGGGGGATGAGATTAACAGTATGGGGGATGAGGTAGTTGGATGGTGTCACGATCGTCTTGACTTTGAAGAGTAGACCAAAACGCAGCGTGTGAGAAATACATTCTATTTTTATTAGAGAAGAGCAACAAATGAAACAAAACAACAAACTGACGACCGTGAAGCTATATAAACAAAATGGTGCTGACACTGACCACTACACACTGACATAGACAATTACCCACAAAAACCTAGTGCCTATGGCTGCCTTAAATATGGCTCCCAATCAGAGACAATTAATGACATCTGTCTCTGATTGAGAACCATTCAAGCAACCATAGACACAGCTAGACTTCTATACTAAACATAAACCCAACTACTCTAATAAACCCCCTAAACCTTACAACCACCCTAGACACTACAAAAAACACATACATTCCCCATGTCACTAAAATAATAAAGAAAACAAAGAATACTAAGGCCAGGCTGTGACAGATGGGCTATTTACAGATGGGCTATGTACAGGTGCAGTGATCTGTGAGCTGCTCTGACAGCTGGTGCTTAAAGTTAGTGAGGGAGATACGAGTCTCCAGCTTCAGTGATTTTTGCAGTTCGTTCCAGTCATTGGCAGCAGAGAACTGGAAGGAAAGGCGGCCAAAGTAGGAATTGGCTTTGGGGGTGACCAGTGAGATATACCTGCTGGAGCGTGTGCTACGGGTGGGTGCTGCTATGGTGACCAGTGAGCTGAGATAAGGCGGGTTTTTACCTAGCAAAGACTTCTAGATGACCTGGAACCAGTGGGTTTGGTGACGAATATGAAGCGAGGGCCAGCCAACGAACGCATACAGGTCACAGTGGTGGGTAGTATATGGAGCTTTGGTGACAAAATGGATGGCACTGTGATAGACGGCATCCAATTTGCTGAGTAGAGTGTTGGAGGCTATTTTGTAAATGACATCGCCGAAGTCAAGGATCGGTAGGATAGTCAGTTTTACGAGGGCATGTTTGGCAGCATGAGTGAAGGATGCCTTGTTGCGAAATAGGAAGCCGGTTCTAGATTTAATTTTGGATTGGAGATGCTTAATGTGAGTCTGCAGGAGAGTGTACAGTATAGCCAGACACCTAGGTATTTGTAGTTATCCACATATTCTAAGTCAGAACCGTCCAGAGTAGTGATGCTGGATGGGCGGACATGTGTGGGCAGTGATCGGTTGAAGAGCATGCATTTAGTTTTACTTGCATTTAAGAGCAGTTGGAGGCCACGGAAGGAGAGTTGTATTGCATTGAAGCCCGTCTGGAGGTTAGTTAACACAGTGTTCAAAGAAGGGCCAGAAGTATACAAAAATGGTGTTGTCTGCGTAGAGGTGGACCAGAGAATTACCAGCAGCAAGAGCGACATCATTGATGTATACAGAGAAAAGAGACGGCCCGAGAATTTAACCCTGTGGCACCCCCATAGGGACTGCCAGAGAACCCTGACAACAGGCCCTCCGATTTGACACACTGAACTCTGTCTGAGAAGTAGTTAGTGAACCAGGCGAGGCAGTCATTTGAGAAACCAAGGCTGTTGAGTCCGCTGATAAGAATGTGGTAATTGACAGAGTCGAACGCCTTGGCCAGGTCGATGAATACAGCTGCACAGTATTGTCTTTTATCGATGGCGGTTATGATATCGTTTAGGACCTTGAGTGTGGCTGAGGTGCACCCATGACCAGCTCGGATACCAGATTGCATAGCAGAGAAGGTACGGTGGGATTCGAAATGGTCGGTGATCTGTTTGTTCACTTGACTTTCGAAGACCTTGGAAAGGCAGGGTAGGATATATATAGGTCTGTAGCAGTTTGGGTCTAAAGTGTCCCCCCCGCTGAAGAGGGGGATGACCGCGGCAGCTTTCCAATCATTGGGGATCTCAGACGATACGAAAGAGAGGTTGAACAGGCTAGTAATAGGGGTTGCAACAATTTCGGCAGATAATTTTAGAATGAGAGGGCCCAGGTTGTCTAGCCCGGCTGATTTGTAGGGGTCAAGATTTTGCAGCTCTTTCAGAACATCAGCTATCTGGATTTGGGTGAAGGAGAAATGGAGGAGGCTTGGGCAAGTTGCTGTGGGGGGTGCAGGGCTGGTGACCGGGGTAGGCGTAGCCAGGTGGAAAGCAAGGCCAGCCGTAGAAAAATGCTTATTGAAATTATCAATTATCAATTATCATTTATCGGTGGTGACAGTGTTTCCTAGCCTCAGTGCAGTAGGAAGCTGGGAGGAGGTGCTCTTATTCTCCATGGACTTTAGTGTCCCAGAACTTTTTGGAGTTTGTGCTACAGGATGCAAATTTCAGCTTGAAAAGCTAGTCTTTGCTTTCCTAACTGCCTGCGTATATTGCTTCCTAACTTCCCTGAAAAGTTGCATATCGCAGGGGCTATTCGATGCTAATGCAGTACACCACAGAATGTTTTTGTAGCTGGTCAACGGCAGTCAGGTCTGGAGAGAACCAAGGGCTATGTCTGTTCTACATTTTTTGAATGGGGCATGCATATTTAAAATGGTGAGGAAAGCACTTTTAAAGAATGACCAGACATCCTCTACTGTCGAAATGCGTTCAATATCCTTCCAGGATACCCGGGCCAGGTCAATTAGAAAGGCCTGCTCGCTGAAGTGTTTTAGGGAGCGTTTGACAGTGATGAGGGGTGGTCGTTTGACCGCAGACCCATTACGGACGCAGACAATGAGGCAGTGATCGCTGAGATCCTGGTTGAAGACAGCAGAGGTGTATTTGGAGGGCAGGTTGGTTAGGATGATATCTATGAGGGTGCCCGTGTTTACGGATTTGGGGTTGTACCCGGTAGGTTCATTGAGAATTTGTGTGAGATTGAAGGCATCAAGCTTAGATTGTAGGATGGCCGGGGGTGGTAAGCATGTCACAGTTTAGGTCACCTAACAGCACGAGCTCTGAAGATAGATGGGGGGCAATCAATTCACATATGGAGTCCAGGGCACAGCTGGGGGCAGAAAATGGTCTATAGCAAGCGGCAACGGTGAGAGACTTGTTTCTGGAAAGGTGGATTTTTAAAAGTAGAAGCTCAAATTGTTTGGTCACAGACCTGGATACTAAGACAGAACTCTGCAGGCTATCTCTGCAGTAGATTGCAACTCCGCTCCCTTTGGCAGTTCTATCTTATCGGAAATGTTATAGTTAGGGATGCAAATGTCAGGGTTTTTAGTGGTCTTCCTAAGCCAGGATCCAGACACGGCTAGGATCTCCGGGTTGGCAGAGTGTGCTAAAGCAAGGAATAAAACAAACTTAGGGAGGAGGTTTCTAATTTAACATGCATGAAACCAAGGCTTTTACGGTTACAGAAGTCAACAAATGAGAGTGCCTGGGGAATGGGAGTGGAGCTAGACACTGCAGAGACTGGGTTACCCTCTACATCACCAGGGGAACAGAGGAGGAGTAGGATAAGGTTACGGCTAAAGGTTATAAGAACTGGTCGTCTAGTACATTCGGAACAGAGAGTAAAAGGAGCAGGTTTCTGGGTACCGTAGAATAGATTCAAAGCATAATGTACAGACAAAGGTATGGTAGGATGTGAATACAGTGGAGGTAAACCTATGCATTGAGTGACGATGAGAGAGATATTGTCTCTAGAAACATCATTTAAACCAGGTGAGGTCACCGTATGTGTGGGAGGTGGAACTAACGGGTTAGCTAAGGCGTATTGAGCAGGGCTAGAGGCTCTACAATGAAATAAGGCAATAATTACAAACCAAAATAGCAATGGACAAGGCATATTGACATTAGGGAGAGGCATGTGTAGCCGAGTGATCATTGGGTCAGGTGAGTAGCTGGGCGAGCTGGAGACACGGTGATTCAGACAGCTAGCGAGCCGGGGATAGCAGGCTAGCAGAAGGGCCTTAGAGGGACGTCACAACGAAATAAGTCAGTTGTAGCCCCTTCATGCGGTTACGTCGGCAGATCAGTTGTGATGGATCAGCAGGGCTTCATTTAATAGAAGGTTCCAGGCCAATTCGCAAAATCGGTATAGTAGCCAAAAAAATTGTCTGACGGACTTCTTCAGCTAACAGTATGGTGTGCTCTAGACAGCTAGCGGGCAGCGGCTAGCAGGCTAGCAGATGGGCATTCAGGGGACGTCGCGACGAGGGAGCCAGTTAAAAAATAACCTCGGGCGGATTACGTCGGTAGTCCAGTCGTGAAGGATCGGCGGGGCTCCGTTTCAGGAATAAAAGGGGTCCAGGCCAATTGGCAAAATAGGCATTGTAGCCCAAGGAGTAGCGGATGGACCTCTTCAGCTAGCCGGGAGATGGGTCTAGCATAGGCTAGCTCCAGGCTAATTGGTGCTTTCTTCAGGACAGAGACGTTAGCCAGGAGAAGCCAATGGGATAGTAGCTTGCTAGCTGCGATGATCCAGGTGAAAAGGTTCAGAGCTTGCGGTAGGAATCCGGGTATATGGAGAAGAAGAAGTCCGATACGCTCTGGGTTGAATCGCGTTGTGCAGACTGGCAGGAGTTGTCCGGGCTAAACGTTAGCTGATGACCGCTAGCAGTGGCTAGTTGACTACTCGCTAGTACTTTCTGTTGGGGGTTCCGGTTCTGAAATAAAGAAAATAGCAGATCCATACCACATTGGGTGAGGCGGGTTGCAGGAGAGTATTTTGAAGTTCAGGTTAAAACTTCTTATGACTGAAGTCCCGTTAACGGGATCAATATGACAACAGCCAGTCGAAGTGCAGGGCGCCAAATTCAAAAAACAGAAATCTCATAATTAAACTTCCTCAGACATTCATGTGTCTTATATCATTTTAAAGGTAATCTTGTTGTTAATCCCACCAACGTGTCCGATTTCAAATAGGCTTTTCAGCGAAAGCACTACAAACGATTATGTTAGGTCACCACAAAACCACAATAATCACAGCCATTTTTTCCAGCTAAAGATAGCTTCACAAAACCGGAATAGAGATAAAATTAATCACTAACCATCGATTATTTTCATCAGATGACACTCATAGGACTTCATGTTACACAATACATGCATGTTTTGTTTGATTAAATTCATATTTATATCAAAAAAATCTGAGTTTACATTGAGGCGACTAGATTCACTAATGGGAAAAACATCAAGTGACTTTGCATAGCCACATCGTTTCAAAAGAAATACTCATAAATATAGATGATAATACAAGTTATACACATGGAATTATAGATATACCTCTCCTTAATGCAACCGCTGTGTCAGATTACAAAAAAACTTTACGGAAAAAGAAACCCACGCTATAATCTGAGACGGAGCTCAAAAGTAAAACACCACAGCCGCAAAGATGGCGTCAACATAAACAAGAAAATATATGATAAATATTCCCTTACCTTTGATGATCTACATCAGAAAGCACACCAGGAATCCCAGGTCCACAGAAAATGTTTGTTTTGTTCGAAAAAATCCGTTATTTATGTCCAAATACCTTCTTTTGTTAGCGCGTCTGGTTTACATATCCAAATGCTAATTCTGGTCAGCGTTATATCGGACAAAAACTTCAAAAAGGGATATTACCGGTCGAAGAAACATTTCAAACTAAGTACAGAATCAATCATTAGGATGTTTTTTACATATAGCTTCAATAAAGTTCCAACCGGAGTATTCTTTCTTGTCGTCGTGAGCAATGGAACGCAAGTGAGTACCATGAGGAAAAAGCATGATCAGAAAATGGCTGCTTGATGGACACCTGACTGATTCTGCTATCATTCTCTCCCACAACATCATAGAAGTCTCATTATAATTTCTATTGATGATTGACATCTAGCGGAACCCCTAGGCAGTGCACAATCATTCATATGTCAAGGGGATTTCATTAGGGACTCTGGTGAATACATACAAGCTCAGATTTCTGACTTCCTGTTTTGATTTCAACTCAGGATTTTGCCTGCCAATATGAGTTCTGTTAATCTCACAGACATAATTCAAACAGTTTTAGAAACTTTAGTGTTTTCTATCCAATACTAGCAACTATGACTGAGGAGCAGGCCGTTTGATATGGGCACCTTTCATCCAAGCTACTCAATACTCCCCTTCAGCCATAAGAAGTTTTTAAGAAAAATATTTTTTAAATACAGTGGGGCAAAAAAGTATTTAGTCAGCCACCAATTTTGCAAGTTCTCCCACTTAAAAATCTTGCTTGTTTGTAGGTGACCAAATACTTATTTTCCACCATAATTTGCAAATAAATTCATTAAAAATCCTACAATGTGATTTTCTGGATTTATTTTCTAATTTTGTCTGTCATAGTTGAAGTGTACCTATGATGAAAAGTACAGGCCTCTCTCATATTTTTGAGTGGGAGAACTTGCACAATTGGTGGCTGACTAAATACTTTTTTGCCCCATTGTATATGCGAAGAAAAAAGATATACACACGGGACACGACAAGACGAAGACAAAAGACGCCTGACTGCTACGCCATCACAATGTCACCACCATAACAACATATCACTTTCACTGTATTGCCATCACATCACAATACAGCCACAGTATAAGTCTAATATCTCTACTCCCTATTCCAAGTCATTTCCATCAATACTCCATGATGTGTGGCTTCTCCTAAGTAAAAGTCTTAACTTCGAGACTTCAAGAGGTTGAGCGGACTTTAAAACGGCTGCAAGAACAAGCGAAGCGAGAGCACGCATAGTGCATAGTGCTGAGCACAGCTACAATGCATACAGTATGTGTGATTAAAAATTCAAATGAGCGCCTTTAGAATCAATGGAAGGCTTTGAGGGCCCCTAATGAGGACGATGTATGAAGTTAAACATTCGGAGTCGCTTGAAGTGCCACCATGGAAGAAAGAAAGACCGAGAAAGCAGGGGAGGAAAAGGGAACGATTCGCGGCTTTGATGCAGCGATTTCACCGTGGGGCAATGGCTGGCTGGCTCCGCTCGGGATCCGGAGATGCTTCGGAGCTGGGATGTTAGCGACTTTCCCCAAGACACCGTTTCTAGCAATCCCTCGCCAACACTCTGGGAGGACTGAGGAAGAAGACGGGAAGGGAACGAGGCAGAAGTAGAGGGAACAGAGGGAAAAGAAAGGAAGAGAAATACGAAAAGTAAAAGTAGTGGTTCGTGAGGCAGAGAAAAAGAACAAGTGATGTGAAAAATGAAGGGATGGAGAAGGAGTAACGGAAATGAAGACAGGAAAGGGCACCTTTTCCCGCTCATCCCTACACCCCTCCCATACTCACTAGAAGAACATTGGTAGGGGTGGACTTGATTAACTGGGACAGAGGGAGAGAAGTATTAGTGCACACACACACACGCCGAGAGACTCTGGCTGTGCTAGACTTCCATCTCTCCTAAGCAGTGGGAGTCTAGTGGCATTTCCAACTTGCCCTTCATTAAAAGCCAGAGAGTACTGAAGAGGCCTGTTGAAAAGAAACCTGTGCATTTATGATGTAAATAAATGTTGTTCCACTCCTTTATTCGTCCCTTTTCCATTTTGATGGCCTTTGAAATGTCGTATGCACATCCAATTTAACCGACGCAGAGGCTTTCTTTTGCCCCCTTTTAACATATGTAATTATATTTGGCTGCATATTTGCCCTTTGTTTTTCGAATCCGATTGTCACTGTTGAAATATTTGAAACGCGTGTGTATGGAGTTACAGTACCAGTCAAAAGTTTGGACACACCTACTCATTCAAGGGTTTTTCTTAATTTTTTTACTATTTTCTACATTGTAGAATAATAGTGAGACATCGAAACGATGAAATAACACATGTGGAATCATGTAGTAACACAAAGTGTTAATTAACAAATTAAAATATATTTTATAGTTTAGATTCTTCAAAGTAGCCACCCTTTGCCTTGATGACAGCCTTGCACACTGCTTCACCTGAAATGCTTTTCCAACAGTCTTGAAGGAGTTCCCACATATGCTGAGCACTTGTTGGCTGCTTTTCCTGTACTCTCCGGTCCAACTCAGGTGATTGTGGAGGCCAGGTCATCTGATATATCACTCCATCACTCTCCTTTTTGGTCAAATAGCCTTTACACAGCCTGGAGGTGTGTTGGGTCATTGTCCTGCTGAAAAACAAATGATAGTCCCACTAAGCGCAAACCAGATGGGATGGCGTATCGCTGCAGAATGCTGTGGTAGCCATGCAGCTTAAGTATGCCTTGAATTCTAAATAAATCCCAGACGGTGTCACCAGCAAAGCACCCCCACGCTTCACATGGGAACCACACATGCGGAGATCATCCGTTCACCTACTCTGTGTCTCACAAAGACACGTGGTTGGAACCAAAAATCTCAAATTTGGACTCATCAGATCAAAGGACATATTTCCACCGGTCTAATGTCCATTGCTCGTGTTTCTTTGCACAAGTAAGTCTCTTCTTCTTATTGCTGTCCTTTAGTAATGGTTTCATTTCAGAAATTCGACCATGAAGGCCTGATCCACGCAGTCTCCTCTGAACAGTTGATGTTGAGATGTGTCTGAAACTTGAACTCTTTGAAGCATTTATTGGGGCTGCAATCTGAGGTGCATTTAATTGCCGATTTCTGAGGCTGGTAACTCTAAGGAACTTATCCTCTGCAGCAGAGGTAACTCTGGGTCTTTCTTTCCTGTGGCGGTCCTCATGAGAGCCAGTTTCATCATAGTGCTTGATGTTTTTTTGCGACTGCTTTCAAAGTTCTTTACATTTTCTGGATTGTCTGAAAGTAATAATGGACTGTTGTTTCTCTTTGCTTATTTGAGCTGTTCTTGCCATAATATGGATTTGGTAATTTACAGAAATGGGCTATAGAAATGGGCCCCTACCTTGTCACAACACAACTGACTGGCTCAAGGCACACCTCTTAAATAAAATGCATTTTAGGTGACTACCTCATGAAACTGGTTGAGAGAATGCCAAGAGTGTGCAAATCTGTCATCAAGGCTATGGCTATTTGGCTATTTGAAAAATCTCAAATATAAAATATATTTTCATTTATTTTTACACTTTATTGGTTACAACATGATTCCATATGTGTTATTTCATAGTTTTGATGTATTCACTCTTATTCTACAATGTAGAAAATAGTAAAATAAAGAAAAACCCTTGAATGAGTAGGTGTGTCCAAACTTTTGACTGGTAATGTATATGATTTTAGTCAGGTGGTTTGCGTCATTTTTCTTTCAGCACCATTACTTCAAAGAAAACTATGTGAGGTTTTCTTTAAGGTCTTTCCTCTATATCTCTTTAAATATTTTATTTCTGTGACCTCTTATATTGAGGGTACATATCCACTTTAACATAACCGGACTGTATTTGACACCATTTAAAGTTAATGTTTAACTGAATATTCCCATGATGTCACATGTACACTTTGGCAACCGTTTATAGGATGGCCTGGATGACCTGTCTGACTGTCGGCTGAGACAAAAACGTCACTCTAACCCGCCTGACACACTCTGACCCCTGACCCCCCCTTCGCCGCGATGAAAGACGTGACGTCTATTTATTCATCCTCCCCAATCTCTGGACTTATGTGGAAGAAGAGAGGGAGGAGGTGTGGAGGAGAGGGGTGAAGGGGGTTCAAAGCTTCCAGCTGGAGGCAGCAGTGGCTGAAGGAGGAGGGAGGGTGGAGGGCTGGAAGGGTGGAGAGATAGAGGGGGAGATTGGGGTGTGGTGGAGACAGCTGGATCGCGACCGTGGTTCACACGCTCCTGGACCTGATACCCACTTGTCAGGGCCCCCTCGCTCCCCTCCAACCCCTCTACAATGCCTAGATAAAGCTACTGTGACAACCACAAGGGCCACCGGCTGTGAACATGGCCCCAACACACACACACATACAGTGAACACATGCATACACGAGTGGACATTTCTGATTTCTGGTGAGCTCATTCGCACACCATGGAGTTCTGCACCGCAACAATGTTGTAGGGAAACTTACAGTGTTATGTTTCATGCTATTGACTGGGTGTAGGATACAGATTGATGCATGGACATTGAGTGAAGATTTGCGGTCTTGTGAAAAAAAAGGCATCATGACAGGAATGTGTGTGTGTGTCTGTCTACAAATATGATGCTTCAAAGTGAAACAAATGTCACAAACTTCAAAGGATTTTTGAAAGTGATGGCATTTGGAGAATGTGGATTTCATATGCTTCACTACTTGACAACAGAGGGCTAGTGCGTCATTTTAGAGCTTCAGAGAATTAAGCATTACAAAGCCATTTTGTGGAATCTTCTGTTAGAAGAAAGTGTTGATGATTAATTCAGTGGAATAAAGTGTCTCAACCCTGACATGAGTATTAGCAGTTAAACCATCAAAAATCACAGTTCAGGAGAGGGAAAAAAAAGGCGTCAAGTTAGGTTAATGGAAGTGTCAGTTTGATAATGAGGCCTTAACGCCGACTCACTCAAAAGGCGGCCATTTTGTTTCTGGGTTCAAATCAGGGTTCAAGATGGTGACAAAGAAACACAATAGCCAGCCACTTAGAACAAGTTCACGGCCTAGAGCTGGTCCCAAGACTCATCCGTTTTCTACAGCCGTCTTTGAACAGAATTAGATCTACCAATTGTTCTGTTTACCTTTGTCCTCTTATTGCGTTTGTGCGTCCCAACAAAACACTTGTGCACAATGCACTCCCCCATCTCCTAAACTGTCAGTCATATTAGAGAGTGAGGATGCTAAGTCTGTCCAATCCCTCCATTTCAATAACGTCTCGCTTGCCCCTTAGGGCTGGCTATCGTCATGTGCGTATTGTGAGGTGGTACTCTCCAAACAGTGCTGCACTGTAAACACTTTGGGATTGAGATACTTATTACAGCTTCCCCCATACCCCCCCTTCAGAGGACAGCCTATAGATTGAAAGATATGCTTTGTGTCTCATCCCTTCACTCTCCAGCCCAGCAAGACACACACGGTGTGTGTAACAGTGTGTTGTTGTGTGTTTTGTGACTGTTGTCGTGCCCATCCTTAATGACTGAGACTTAATAAAGCCTAATCCGATGCCACGTTGTCCTCTCTCCGTTCGCTCGCTCCCGCTGGCCGCGTGTCTTGAGTGTCGCTGTAGTTTGCAGAGAGGAACATCTCAAACCGCCGTGGCGCAAAGGGGACGGCAGACACGGGGGACGCAGCTCCACCGATTCACCGTCACACTCACTAGATCTCGCCCTCCCTGCTTCCTTCCGAACGAGAGAAGAAAAGGCCTTCAGACTTCATAGGAATATAACTATTTCTCTCTCCCTCAGACACAACAGCAGTTCGCCCAAGCATTGTTTTTTCTCTCTCTCTCTTTTCAGTGAAGAAAAAAACAACACAGAAAAACGAGGATTTGTCGTTGTCGGCGGTTGAAGCTGCCGCACCTGGCGACGCACGACTGTTCTTTGATCACTTGTCGAGCAAAATCCCGCCTCTGGATTAATTCGAGCTCGGGAGGAGGGGATGGAGGGACGTGGAGGGAGGGCGAGAAAGAAGGAGAAAGAAAGAGAACTTGTGCCTGAAAGGGAGCCCCTGTGTGTTTTAGAGCTTTTAATAATGCAACGCCTACCTCCCTTTGCCTGTAATTAGAATCAACATGAATCTCTGAATTTGCTTATGGCTAACCCCCAGCTACCCTCTGCTCTCCGCACAAACTTCGCTTTTGGAGACACATAGAAATGGTCTTGAGAGCTAATGAATGTTACCTTTCACACATGCCACACAAACATCTGTCTTGCGGTGAAGTTGACTGTTGCAAACCACAAGGCATAGTTGTGTGTGGGGCCGTCTCTCTGTCTATCTCTGACTTGCTTTGTCTCGAACTCACACTTAGGCTATGCCCTTGCCTACAGATATATGTACACCCATACACAGAAATAGTGGATAGGCCTTCAAATCTGGCAGTTCAGTAGGCCTGCACACTAATACATTATATTACACCATGAATATGCAATTCATATAAAAGAAATGGTATGAATTGTACTGTTGACTAGTTTTCTTGATACACTAGTTCAGGGGCAATTTAAATTTGAGCCTGGAGGTCCAGAGTACTGCCGGTTTTATTTATTCCTTGGTAGGTAATTGACCAATTAATGATTGGACTCCTAGGTCTGAATCAGTCCCTGATTGGAGGATAAGAATGAAAATCAGCTGTATTTCTGGCCTTGATGTTCAAATTTGAGAAAGTGTCACTAGCTCATTTTGTAATTAAGAAGTGGAAGAAGTGAGAGGACCAGCTGTAAAGGGTGAGTTTGAAGGAGAGAAAGAGAGAGAGGTAGAAAGGCAGAGGTCAGGGCCCTGTTCAGTGGTGGAAAAAGTACCCAATTGTCATAATTGAGTAAATGTAAAGATACCTTAATAGAAAATGACTCAAGTAAAAGTGAAAGTCACCCAGTAAAATATTACTTGAGTGAAAGTCTATAAGTATTTGGTTTTACATTTAGTTAAGTATCAAAAGTAAACCGAATTGCTAAAAGATATTTCAGTATCATATTATTAAGCAAACCAGGTGGGACAATTTTATTTTAATTTTTTATTTACAGATAGCGAAGGGCACACTCCAACACTGGAGGGCACAATTTACAATTTACAAATGAAGCATTTGTGTTTAATGAGTCCACCAGATCAGAGGCAGTAGAGATGACTAGGGATGTTCTCTTGATACGTGAGTCAATCGGACCATTTTCTTGTAAAAATGTAGAACTTTTGTCGTACTTTTTTTGTAGTACTTTTGGGTGTCAGGGAAAATGTATGGCGTAAAAAGTACTTTATTTTGTTTAGGAATGTAGGGAAGTAAAAGTTGTCAAAAATATGAATAGTAAAGTACATCTACCAAAAAAAACTACTTAAGTAGTACTTTAATGTATTTTTACTTAAGTACTTTACACCACTGCTATTAACGGGAGATATGGAGGTTGATGCCCTGTACTGAAACAATCCAATCTTCTCCAGGTGTCAGTGAGTGTGTTAGTCTGCTCCAGACTGTGTGCGTGTGTGTCACATGTGTGTATGTGCCTGAGTGCATGTTCATCAGTGTCACGGCTGACTAGGTGTGTTGGTAGGAATCAGGTGCAGAGAGCAGAGAGTTCCAGGGAAAAAATGCACTTTAATTCCATCACCGAAAATAGTAAATGCCCAAACACAGGGCGCAAAACACAGACCAACCCAAACGCAGGGTAAACACGGTCCTGAGCACAACAACACCTTACGACACAAACGTGAACACACAAATAATCCCGCACAACAAAGGGCGGGTACAACACGCTTACATAGGGAAGCAAATCAAGAAAACACAAATCGGAACAGGTGCGACTAATAAGACAAAACTAACAGAAAAGGGAAAAGGGATCGGTGGCGGCTAGTAGGCCGGTGACGACGACCGCCGAGCACCGCCCAAACAGGCGGGGGAGCCAACTTTGACGGGAGTCGTGACAAGAAGAGAACGTTGTCTGCTCCGAGAGGTTGCTGGTTCCAAGCCCCGAGCCGATTAGGTGAAAATCTGTCGATGTGCCCTTGAGCAACTTAAACTTAATTGCTTCTGTAAGTCTGCTAAATTACTGAAATGTAAAAGTAAAATTAGGAACTTTGAGGATCCCCTAGTCCATCAGTCCCCTTGTCTTCTCTTGGTGAGTTGTCTCATGACAGGTGACAAGCGCAGGCTACACCCCATGCTGAGGCTAGCTCAACTGGGCCTCTCACAAACTATCCCTTTAAGTGGTCTTCAAATTCAAAAGAGACAAACCAAGCTTAACAGTGAGCTCGACAGAGTTAGCGCCTAGCGTGGGAGCGACCTTGGACCTAGTATTGGAATCTAGTTCATTTGACAGCTGCCTCTGAGGCCTCCTGACTTTAGCAGTGCTGATGCTAACAGAGATGTTGAGGATGGATGCGTATGCTATGTAGGCTAGGCTAGCTCTGCTGTCTGTTGAGTGGACAGTGAGGTGAGAACAAGGGGCTAACAGTTGTTCTAGTTGTTCAATCTGCCACTAAGGTGGAGATCAAAGGGAGATCAAAGGGAAACGAGGATGGGCCGGATCGGCATGGCAAATGGGGGGGATCCTCACGGCAGCTAGTCCCACAGCGATTTCACCAGGGGGGACTACCATCACCAAGACGGCACGCAAGCAGAAAGGGGCCAGGCCTGTGGACTGAACAGCCTATCCACACGTCCAAGCAACTTCCCTCACTCGTGCAATATATTGGGCCTGTTAAATATTTGAGGTGTCTACGTGCCTTCCTCCATTTACACCAGCACCAGGCTTCTACAGTACATTATGTCCCTCCTTCCTACCATTCTAGGAAACGGTTTCTCCTCAGAGTGAACATGGTGAGAGAAAGGGGTCCGCGAAGGAGTTCTCCTTTCTTCATTACAAGTTGTCAGAGAGTGTTGAGGTTTGTGTGTACATGTGTACATGTGTTTGTATGTACATGTACGTGCATGTGCGTGTGTGTACGTGGATACAGTGCCTTCGGAATGTATTCAGACCCCTTGACTTTTTCCACATTTTGTTACTTTACAGCCTTATTCTAAAATTGATTAAATAAATAAAAAATACTCAGCAATATAACCACAATACCCCATAATGACAAAGTGAAAACAGGTTTTTAGAAGAAAAAACCCCATTTACATCAGTATTCAGACCCTTTGCTATGAGACTTGAAATTGAGCTCAGGTGCATCCTGTTTCCATTGATCATCCTTGAGATGTTTCTACAACTTCATTGGAGTCCACCTGTGGTCAATTAAATTGATTGGTCATGATTTGGAAAGGCACACACCTGTCTATATAAGGTCCAACAGTTGACAGTGCATGTCAGAGCAAAAACCAAGCCATGAGGTCGAAGGAATTATTGTTAGAGCTCCGAGACAGGATTGTGTTGAGGCACAGATCTGGGGGAGGGTACTAAACAAATTCTGCAGCATTGAAGGTCCCCAAAAACAGTCTTAAATGGAAGAAGTTTGGAACCACCAAGACTCTTCCAAGAGCTGGCCGTCCGGTGAACAAGAACCCGATGGTCACTCTGACAGACCTCTAGAATTCATCTGTGGAGATGGGAGAACCTTCCAGAAGGACAACCATCTCTGCAGCACTCCACCAATCAGGCCTTTATGGTAGAGTGGCCAGACATAAGCCACTCCTCAGTAAAAGGCACGACAGCCTGTTTGCAGTTTGCCAAAAGGCAAAGACTCTCAGACCATGAGAAACAAGGTTCTCTGGTCTGATAAAACCAAGATTGAACTCTTTGGCCTGAATGCTAAGCGTCACATCTGGAGGAAACCTGCCACCATCCCTTCGGTGGAGCATGGTGGTGGCAGCATCATGCTGTGGGGATGCTTTTCAGTGGCAGGGACTAGGAGACTAGTTAGGATCGAGGCAAAGATGAACGGATCAAAGTACAGAGAGATCCTTAATTAAGGTTCACCTTCCAACAGGACAACGACCCAAAGCACACAGCCAAGACAATGCAGGAATGGCTTCGGGACAAGTCTCTTAATGTCCTTGAGTGGCACAGCCAGAGCCTGTACTTGAACCCGATCGAACATCTTTGGAGAGACCTGAAAATAGCTGTGCAGCAATGCTCCCCATCCAACCTGACAGAGCTTGAGAGGATCTGCAGAGAAGAATGGGAGAAACTCCCCAAATACAGGTGTGCCAAGCTTGTAGCGTCATACCCAAGAAGACTCTGGGCTGTAATCGCTGCCAAAGGTGCATCAACCAAGCACTTAGTAAAGGGTCGGAATACTTATGTAAATGTGATTTCAGTTCATCTTTAATAAATTATCAAACATGTCTAAAACCTGTTTTTGCGTTGTCATTATGGGGTATTGTGTGTAGATTGACGAGGGGGAAAAAGCATTTAATTAATTTTAGAACAAGTCTTTAACCTAACAAAATATGGAAAAAGTAAACGATCTAAATACTTTCCAAAAGGCACTGTATGTGCATGCATGTGTGTGTTCATGCGTGTTTGCTTGCACATTTGCGTGTCTGTGCATGCATGTGTGTAACCCCTTTATGATTGATGTGGTGTTGTTTCATGGGAACCTGCGTTTGGGTAATCCCGCATTTGGCTGGAGAGGGCTTCTCCAAACAAACCCGTCCACTCTAAGACCCACTGCTTCTCAAGTGGCTCCTGGCTCTACACACCAACCCTCACCAAGACCCAAGTCTCCCTTTCATTCTCTCCCCCTTCTCTCCTTTCGTCCCTCATACGTTTCATATAAAACAGCAACCTGCCATGAGGCAACCCCCCACCATCTCTCTGTCTTTCTTTCAGGAGAAGAGGGAGAACGAGAAAGAAATGAGGTGCGGAGAAACCGAGGCAGCATGGGATTGTCAAACTGAAAAACTAGCTTGCCTTTTCTGTGGGCCCAGACTGAATAATAGAGGCTGGCTGGCAGAGCGGTCTGGCTGCTGGTCAAACAAGAGAGCGGGTGTTGGAGAGAGATCCTATTGGACTTTATAGTGCTGCCAACGTGGATATGAATACCATGGGACCTACCCTGGCTTGGTGGTAATGCTTAAGGGTGATGATTACCTTAGAAACAGATCTTGGGTCAGCTCTGTAACTGTGCTGTTTGTCTTGTTGCAGTCGACCAGTACATTCTATGGCCACAGAAATATGACAGTCTCGGCAAGCTACAATAGGCTATATTGTCGTTATTACTGTGCTGTAGCCACAGTAGAATTCAATAG
Organism: Salvelinus fontinalis; assembly: GCF_029448725.1. Lineage (NCBI taxonomy): Eukaryota > Metazoa > Chordata > Actinopteri > Salmoniformes > Salmonidae > Salvelinus > Salvelinus fontinalis. The sequence continues at coordinate 22,534,139 of NC_074704.1, read as the reverse complement.
ATTCTTGACATTATGTGTAGCTAGACGCAACTCAGAATTTGAATAACGTCTATCACAATTCAGAGAAGACAGAAGTGTACATGTGTAGGAGCTTCATTTGATCACTCTTTTGTTGCTGAGGATTTTCCAGTTAATAGCCAAACCATCATTATGGACTCAAAGTGCAAAGCCTGTTTCTGCAGGATTATTTTGCTGGGACAATACTGGTCAAATTAAGATCCTGTAGCTAACTTGCCTGAAATCCAGACCTGTTATTTGCTAACATTTCAGTCCTACTCTGTGTCATATGCCAAATATGTATGCTAAGTTTGGCATTACAATGAGTGGAATGTTAGCACAAGCAGGCTGGTACCCAGGCTAGAAATGTACTATATGTCCCTACCATAATGTGGCTATGACTGAGATGAGCGCATCACTGTACACTAGTAGTCTGTGTGAAGATTGCACACTACTGTGTTCCTCCCTCTCCGACCATGTAACACTCTCCATAAACTAAAGAGCCATTGCGTCTTGTCCTCTTGTTCTCATTTTAGTCATTTAGCAGACACACTTATCCAGAGCAACTTACAGTGCATTCCTCTTATGATAGGTAGGTGGGACAACTGCATATCACAGGGGGGCAGAACAGAGTGCTTGGGTTGGGGTGTAGGGTTTGAGCATAGCTTGAAGGTAGGGAGGGGATGGTTCCTCTTGCTGCTCCGTAGGCAAGCACCACGGTCTTGTAGTGGATGTGAGCTTCAACTGGAAGCCAGTGGAGTGTGCAGAGAAGCAGGGTGCCATGGGTAAACTTGGGAAGGTTTAAAACCAGGTGGGCTGCAGCGTTCTGCATACATTGCTGGGATTTGATTGCACAAAGAGGGAGCCCAGCCAACAGCGAGTTGCTGTAGTCCAGACGGGAAATGACAAGTGTCTGGATTAGGACCTGCGCTGCTTCCTTTGTGAGGTAGGGTTGTACACTACGGATGTTGTAGAGCATGAACTTGCAGGAGCGAGTCACTGCTTTGATGTTTGCAGAGAATGACAGGGTGTTGTCCAGGGTCACATCAATGTACTTTGCACTCTGGTAGGATGACACCGGAGTTGTCAACCGTGATGGAGAAGTATTTGAGCGGGCAGGCCTTCCCTGGTAGGAGAAGCAGTGCTGTCTTGTCGAGGTTGAGCTTGAGATGGTGGGCCGACATCCAAGCTGAGATAACTGCCTGGAACGCAATGAAGCATGTTGCCACCTGGGTGTCAGAAGGGTGGGTGGAAGGAGAAAAGTAGTGGAGCGTCTTCTAGACAGCAATGATAGGAGATGATGTGAGGATACGACAGAGCTGAGTGACTTGGTGTATAGAGAGAAGAGGAGAGGGCCAAGAACCGAGCCCTGGGGGACACCAGTAGTGAGAGTATGTGGTGTAGACAGAGCCTCTCCACGTCACCGATAGGAGCGAAGTGTGCAGTTTGCAATCCAAGAGTGTGCAGATCCTGAGACGCCCAGCCCTGAAAGGCTGGGGAGGAGGATCGGATGGTTCACGGTGTCGAAGACAGTGGATAGATCTAGGAGGATGAGAACAGTGGTGAGAGAGTCAGCTTTGGCAGTGCGGAGAGCCTCCGTGACACAGAGAAGAGCAGTCTCGGTTGAGTGACCCGTCTTGAAGTTTGACTGGTCACGATGATCGTTCTGAGTGAGATAACGAGGGAGTTGATCAGAGACAGCAAGCTCAAGTGTTTTGGAAAGAAAAGAAAGGGATACAGGTCTATAGTTTGACGTTAGATGAGTCGAGCGTTGGTTTCTTAAGGATGGGAACTTTTCAGACCATGTTGAAGTCAGAGGGGTCAGCCAGTGGTCAGGGATGAGTTGATAAGGCAAGTGAGGAATTGGGAGAAGTTCTTCAGAGATGGTCTGGAGAAGGGGACCGGGTCGAGGCGCAGGTTGTCGGGCGGCCAGACCTCACTAGTCACATGATTTTACCTGGAGAGAGGGGAGAAGGCATAGGGTAGTTCTGTGTGAGTGGAACCAGGGAGGAAGAATCAGGAAGCAAGATGGATTTAGCAGAAAGGAGAGATGATAGGATAGAAGAGGAGAAAGTAGTGGGAGAGAGAACAAAGCTTGCGATGGCCAATGACCATCTGGGTAGGGGCTGTGGCTAGGGTTGGAGGAAAGGAAGAGAAAAGGAAACAAAGTAATGATCAGAGACCTGGAGGGGGGGTTGCAGTGAGATTAGTAGGCGAGCAGCCTCTAGTAAAGATGAGGTCAAGCGTATTGCCTTGTGAGTTGTAGGGGATTGGGAAAGTGTGAGGTCAAAAGAGGCAAGGAGAGGTAAATGATATCATCAGAAAATAACTAAGTAAGATACTCCCGTGAAAGAGTGGTTTGGAGCTTTGTTTTGGCAACGGTCTTGCATTCGTTTTGCCGATGAGACTGACACGACCTCCGCTTACAGCTGCTGCTGAGAAACCAGGGGAGACTGAAGTACTAACACTAATTACCTTGCAGAGGTGAAGAGCACACCACATTCTACTAATTGCTGATTGCCTAGGAGAGGAGAAACCACTCCCCCTCCAATACAGCCACTGATTATCAAAACAAGTTACAAATTGCCCTGCCCCTTAACCCTGGTTGATGTGTCAACAATCATCTGCAAACGATGAGCAGTCAACAGTTCACAAACCAAGTAGGCTAATGGGAAGACGGGCAATACTGAAAGTAGATGGTCCTAGCGAGCAAAAAGACAGTACTAGACAACAGATAAAGACAAAAATGATACTTATCACTCCTGGCGATACCAGGAGTCCTCTAGCTCTAGAATGAAGCACACGTTCTCCATCTCCTCGTCCACGTGGTGCTCGATACATCGCCGGTGATGACTTCACTAGTCAATGTGTCGGTCCCAAATGGCATCCTAAAACTTACATAGTTTTGACCAGCCCTAGTTTGCCCATAGTGATTAAATACCTAGTTTGCACGACAGTCACTCACGTCCCCTTACTTCTCCTCCTGTCTGATTTGACAGTTTCCTGTCGTTAGATGGGTTCAAAAGCACACACAGAGCTGTACATCAGTGTAGAGAAACACTGTGACACATTCACACAACCAAGATAACAGAGATGGCAGTGTTCGTCAGTGCTTAAGTCCATTCTGAAATCCATGAGATTGAAACACACCTTTCTGAGGATTCGGCAACGTATGTCAATACGATGTCCAACATGGCAAAAAAGCTACACGTGGTCCAGAAATCTGGTAAGAGAGAAGATTGTACTGTAAACATTTCTGTATGTTAAGTTGAAATATCCAATACACTGGTGTCGTTTTTAGTGAAGGGCTCAGCTTAATCCGGGGAAGCAGACCGTTTTTGAAGTCAGTAACTGCAGTCCAACCATGTTCAGTGGTGCAGGGGCTGTGCCCCAAAATGGCACACTATTCCTTATGTAGTGCACTACTTTTGACCAGAGCCGTTGGGAATAGGGTGCCATTTGGGGCACAGCAGAGTAATGTGTGTGTTGTTCCTCAGGTCCTAAAGGTAGAAGGCTCTACAGACTTGTGGCGCTCAGCTTTGGACTGCTATGTGTTCTACCAGTCCCTCTCGACACCTCCCTGCACCTCTAAGGACTTCTATGTGTCGTGTGGTTTTTGAACTTTAAATACCGTGTAGCTAGGCAGAAAAATGAAGACAAATTTCTGGCACAATGAAGATTTTTTTGTTGTTGTTAAAAGTGAAATAAATAAAGCAGAACATTATTTGAACCTTTCTTTTTGAGGATCTTACATGATAAGCATGTTTTTCTTTCTTAGGGGTGAGATAACCGACGAGCTTTAACCCCATCGGATAGCACCACCAGGCCTGTCGCAATCGACAGGACAGTGTGTGGGTTTTTGAAAATAGGTTATCGTCACCTTTCTCTCATTTTAGTCTTGTCACATTTCACCCAGTGTAGGCGGCATTTGATCATTATCGTCTAGGTATCGTCATGACAACCTTCTTCATAGTTATGGTTGACGAACTTTCTCGACTGATCCACGGCTTCCTAACTTCTTCTGGACTATATGTTTGATGTTCTCAAATGATGTTTGTCTGTCTATTACTCCTCTGACGTCGATGCAGTCAACGTCAGCTGTGGCTGAATAATCAACGGCGTCAGCTCGTGCAAGCACCATTACTTTAGAAGCTTTGATACTTTGTGGTGCCGAATTGAATAAAAATCAAATTGTATTTGTCACATGCGCCGAATGCAACAGGTGTAGAAACATACAAGCTCTTTCCCAATGATACAGAGTTAAACATGAAGATAAAATACAAGACAAATAAAACACACAAGAATGAAGCTATGTACAGGGGTTACCAATACCATGTCAAATGAATTGAATATCTCAACCCAGGTAGTCTGGTCTCTTATAAGGCACTGACCAGAAGGGAGGTGAGCGAAGCCACATGACCAGGTTTGAGAGGGTAACTCTAGTGATGTCATAACCCTGGGTTGAGTGGGTAACTCTAGTGATGTCATAACCCAGGGTTGAGTGGGTAACTCTAGTGATGTCATAACCCAGGGTTGAGAGGGTAACTCTAGTGATGTCATAACCCAGGATTGAGTGGGTAACTCTAGTGATGTCATAACCCAGGGTTGAGTGGGTAACTCTAGTGATGTTATAACCCAGGGTTGAGTGGGTAACTCTAGTGATGCCATAACCCAGGGTTGAGTGGGTAACTCTAGTGATGTCATAACCCAGGTTTGAGTGGGTAACTCTAGTGATGTCATAACCCGGGGTTGAGTGGGTAACTCTAGTGATGTCATAACCCAGGATTGAGTGGGTAAGTCTAGTGATGTCATAACCCAGGATTGAGTGGGTAACTCTAGTGATGTCATAACCCAGGATTGAGTGAGTAACTGTAGTGATGTCATAACCCAGGATTGAGTGGGTAAGTCTAGTGATGTTTGGGCCATCTGATACAGCTGCAGTGTCCTGTGTGTGTTGACCCCTGGAGCTCCTCCCATCTGGTCAGACAACCTAACAGCTGCTGACCCCTAGCTCTGTGTGTGTGTGTGTGTGTGTGTGTGTGTGTGTGTGTGTGTGTGTGTGTGTGTGTGTGTGTGTGTGTGTGTGTGTGTGTGTGTACACTTGCCCCATCCCAGAGGAAGGTGCTGATCTGGTGTGTCATCTGATCACTGTAACAGAACTCTGCTGCGGAACTTCACCATCCACCTTCATTAGCCTGTATTTGTTTTATACTGATCCGAGTCCAGTTGTTCTGTAGAGTTGATCCATCTTGTTTTCCAGTGCAGGGGAGACAAAGATCTGTTCTGGTGTCAGTCAATCCTGTAAACATACTTTTTTGGCCCTACCTGTTTTTCAGCTTGGGCTACCCTGAGAACAGTGCCATTCAACCATTCCGTAACCACAACATGACGCCACATCACTGATACGGAACCAGAGACTTCACCTTTACATAGAAACAGTATTCCCGCAACACGGCTATAGGAGCCTGCGGCCTAACTGACGATTGCTCAAATATCCCCTTTTCGATCTAAAGCGAAAAAGGGGATATCACCTTTAAAGTCATAAAGGGTTATTTTAAGAACATTTATGTAAAGTCTCAAGCAGATCAACTGTCATTATATCACCCTGAGGTGGTTACATGAAGCACACCTAGTATTGTTTGTGGTTATTGTGTTTCATTGTGCTATTGTGTGAATATAACTATTTTCGTATTCCAACTGGCGAAACATATTATATCTAATGAGAGAGAAAAATTGTTGTAAGTATCATTGGAATCATTACAAAGTACCAGCAGATAAGAGCTGAATTGCTTGATTCAATTAACAATGTTCTGATTAAAAAAACAACGTTAGTTGCTCTCTTCAGTTAGAGGGCGCCCTCTATTTTATTTATTTATTTTATTTAACCTTTATTTAACCAGGAAGGGCTCATTGAGATTTAAAATCTCTTTTTCAAGAGCGTCCTGGCCAAGATAGGCAGCACCAAGTCATTACAAAAAATTACAGACAGACAACATGAAAAACTACAAGTAATCTAGTAAAAAACATTCATGAATTCACAAGAGTATAACAATATCAAAAACAGCAAATTAAAAACATTGACAGGTCAGGGAATCAGCCTCAAAATCCTTCATCAGTGATTTAAAAACACCAATCGGGTTCTTCCAGTTTAAAATTATTTTGTAAGGTGTATCAAGACGATGGCGCAGAGTACATAAAAGACCTTTTACCAAATTCAGTTCGGACATTTGGAACAGTTAGCAGGATAAAGTCCAGCGAACGAAGAGAGTACCCACCACATTTCTGAACAATAAAAATGCCTAAATAAAAAGGTAATAAACCCAAAATGGCTTTGTAAATAAAAGTATACCAGTGACTGAGCCTACGAGTGACTAGAGAAGGCCAGCCAACCCTGGAATACAAAGTGCAGTGGTGCGTAAGGGTTTTGCAGTTTAAAATAAATCTCAAAGTGCCATGGTAAAGAGTGTCAATTGATCTCAAACACTGAGCGGAAGCATTCATATATAAAATATCCCCATAGTCTAGTAAAGGCATAAATGTAGCTGATACTAGCCTCCTTCTGGCTTCAAAAGAAAAACAGGCCTTATTCCAAAAATAAAATCCCAATTTCAGCTTCAATTTTTTTGTAAGTTGTTGAATATGCAAGGAATATCTATATCTATAGACTGGAGGACTGCATGGGGAAGAATGCCCAATCCCATATCAACCCCTACCCCTCAGCATTTGTAGGTCATGATGAAGCATTTACCATATTCCTTATCCAATCCTCTCAGGTCTCCACAAGTGCATGAGAGTCGGGGTAAGGTCTAGAAGCTAGTGGCTGTTTTGGGATGAGCACCACATGAATGTTCAGTTACAATGACATCCCCTGTTCTATTGTTCTCCCAGTCTTCCCTTTCGTCTAAAGCCCTGTTTGTGTTCCAGTCTTTTCAGTGAGAAAGATTATGATTATGAAAAACAGTGGAGCTTTACACTATGATACGCTACTGGAAGCAAGGTGACATCAGACAGAACGAGGACTTTACTGCTTACCCTACCGTGAACACATGCGAACACACACATACATTCACACACAACAAACACACACCTCCTGAAGCCTTTGATTTGATGAAATGAAAGGTTCCTAACAAAACTAAAGGGGACGGCGTGTTTGTGTGTGTGTCACAGGAGGCTGCTGAGGGGAGGACTTGCTCATGATAATTGCCAGAACAGAGTATATGGAATAGCATCAAACCATGTGTTTGATGTATTTGATACCATTCCACCTATTCCACTCCAGCTATTGCCACGAGCCTGTCCTCACCAATTAAGGTGCCACCAACCTCCTATGGTGTGTGTGTGTGTGTGTGTGTGTGTGTGTGTGTGTGTGTGTGTGTGTGTGTGTGTGTGTGTGTGTGTGTGTGTGTGTGTGTGTGTGTGTGTGTGTGTGTGTGTGTGTGTGTGTGTGTGTGTGTGTGTGTGTGGGTGTGTGTGTGTGTGTGCGTGCCTGCATTCGTGTGTGTATGTGTGCACGTGTGCATGTGCACAGGTGTTTTGGGTTCACGTGTGTGTGTAATGCGTGTGTGTCGTATGTGCATGTGTGTGTGTGTGTACGTGCGCACCTGTGTGTGTACGCGTTTGTGTGTGTGTGTGCGTTTACGTGTGTGTGCATGTCGTGTGTGCTTGCGTGCGAGTGTGTGTGTGTGTGTGGGAGGTTCTGACCAAACCTGATGCTGCCCTGTGGCCTTATAAGGCCCGGCAACTTCAATAGTGCTCTTCATGTCCGTATCGACCGAAGTAGACAGTGTGTTTACAAGCCCGCCTCACGCGCTCACTATACACTGTGACAAAGCTTTGATGTCCCCTTCCAAAAGCACACACACACACACATGCCTGCTCCCAGCCCCAGCATGCAATACAATGTTGTTTGGTTTAAAGCGGAGAACAGAGGCGATTCTCTGCTTTTAAATGATTAGCTTCCTAAGTCGGCCGTAATGATATAGTTTGACTGAAGTGTGCAGTTTATTAACTGCATAAAGACGATGTTATTAGTGCTGGGGAGAAGGCAATCGGCGGGCTTCGCCTTTCAGCTTAGCAGCGGGAGTCTGTGGCTCTTTGATCTGAATCATTGCTAAATGTCTTTGTGCGATAGAGGGAGCCGCTGGAACCAGCACCGGGACCGGGGCCACATCAATTATTCACTCTCCTCTGCTTTTCCTTCCCTTTCTTTCCGCCACCCTCCCTTCTTTCCTCCCTTCTTCTCTCTTTCCCCCTCTCTCTCCAAAATGAAAGAGTTGCTCATCTCTTTTCTGTGTTAGTTAGGCTAGTGGGAGACAATTCCTCCTCTTTCTGTGAGGTGGCTGTGTCCTTGTGGGTAGTCAGTGGTGCCCTTGTTCGTTGCTGTGTTATACCATCTACGGCCGTCGATAGACATATTCAATAATTAGGGCCCTGATTTTTTTCCTGGTCAGATCACATGGTCCTGGCAATAGTAGATAGTTAATGATATAGATCAGTCAGTGGCTGTGACTCCTTATAATGCATAGTGGTAAAGGATACATAGTAGTGCAGTGCAGAAACTTGCACAGCATGAGAAACAATTCTACACGACTCATGTGAAAGCCACATGAAGGATACGATCTACTCTCACTTCTCTGGTTGTGTCTTACATTCGGTTTCAGAAAGACACAGTTCATCTTTACACTTTGTAAACCCAGTTTATTCACTGTTGTCTAATGCCTATAGTCATTGTCTGTATTCATTGGTTACCTATTCCAATCAGTATTTCTATCTGAATTTTAAAACATTTACGTGATGTTATTGTGATGTGTATGAAATATTGATTCAAATAGACTGCATGTCAATATCAAGTTGTACACAGAAACTATGGTTGCCTATAATGAGTACATTTGTATAAGCAGTATGAGAGTTCACTTCATAGTGATACATTGGGGGTCCCCTCCATGCCTGCATTAGTACGAGGTCTGGCTGTTTTATGAGAGCCCGTGTAATTCATATATCTACCACATTGTGGCACTGTTACCCAAATGACCTCCTTATACACAGGTAAGATGGACCACTTTTAGCATTGTAGATATTGAAGATCAGTCATACAACAGATGCACCTTTCTCGACGAAGTTTCTTCAAACCAAAACTGATAACGATTCATCCTGAGATATTCGACTCCATCCTACATAGAACGAGGGAAGCTCCATCACCACACAGTCAGTTCAAGAAATGAATGAACATGTCAATTCGAAATCAAACTCATTGAAATCAATGGACAATTTCCACTTTGAAATTAAATTCCAATTTAACTAATTATAATTGTTTTAATTCATCCCCAACCTTGAAGTGCTAAAGCCTCATACATTACTTCCAAACAGCGAGCTACCTCGCATTGGCATCGGTAGGTGTTTCTGTTGTTTATCTGCTATTGTGTGTCTTTGTGGCGTGTGTCTTCTCTTGTCAGAAGGCCGTTATTGAACTTGAGCAGTGTGAACACATGGGAATTGATGTATCCCGTGTCTATATATAACACAGAAAGCAGGTTCAACAACGGAAGTGACTGTGTCGGATCGTGACAAGACTCTTTGTGTTTGTGTACAAAGACACACACACACGCATAAACAAACGGATGCACACGCATACGCACACGCACACACACACACACACACACACACACACACACACACACACACACACACACACACACACACACACACACACACACACACACACACACACACACACACACACACACACACACACACATCATCATCATACACAGAGTACACCAGAGGTGGGACCAATTCACTATTATTCCAGTCACAAGCAAGTCTCAAGTCACAAAGGTTCGAGTCTCGAGTCGAATCCCAAGTAGAACGGGGCGAGACTCAAGTTAAGTCCAAGTCGTGCATTCTAAGAGCAAGTCAAGTCTCAAGTCAAGTAAAGAAATGTACACACACACTAACAAACACATAAACACATAAACTTACAAACACACTCAGACCCACTTACTCACAAACACCCAAATAAACACATGCATATGCAGAAAAACAGATGATATACTGTTCGTACACACACACACACAGACACACACACACACACACACACAAAGACACACGCACACAGACGCACACACACACACACACACACACACACACACACACACACACACACACACACACACACACACACACACACACACACACACACACACACACACACACACACAGAGACACTCATGTATCTGCACACCTCAAGCACACATACGAGTGTTGTCAAATGAAAGAGCAACTGAGATATTCTTCTCCACCTCCGGTACCACTCCCCCGAGGACTGTGTAGAATCAAATGTTCCACATATAGCTCCTCTGAACAGCACTTCAGTCAAATGATCTACGACACCCTCCAATTGTCAATGGGCCTTGGCTTGCATTAGGAGTACGCAGTTGTAAATGCAGACCTGATATATAATACATAGAATCAAACACCATGTAAACAACATTCAGTTCACACTGACCATATTTATGCATCCATAAACGGGGACAAAGGGATTGTGTGTGTGTGTGTGTGTGTGTGTGTGTGTGTGTGTGTGTGTGTGTGTGTGTGTGTGTGTGTGTGTGTGTGTGTGTGTGTGTGTGTGTGTGTGTGTGTGTGTGTGTGTGTGTGTGTACCACATTGTTTACACTAACCAGAAACGAATTGCTCGCCATAATTCTAGAAAAGGGAACAACATGTCATGCGAACTGTGTCAGGGAGAAAGATAGTGGTGTTTTGCGACAGCGTTATTGCGGTCACCTGCAGCTACCTACACTATGAGACCGAGAGTGCTGCAACCATAACAGGAAGTGGAGCCAGTGAAGTGAAGAGGTGGGCGGAGATGGCGGGGTAGGGTGGAGGAGAGGGGTGGGGGTATACAACCTGGTCTCAGAGTATTTCGTAATATTCTCTATGTGAATCCAAGAACCTCCATTTAAAATGTAATTGTATTTGTCACATGCGCCAGAATCAACAGGTGTAGCCCTTACAGTGAAATACAAGCCTAACCAACAATGCAGTTTTAAGAAAAATAAATGTTAAGTAAAAAATAAAAGTAGCAAATAATTAATTAAAAAGCAGCAGTAAAATAACAATAGCGAGGCTATATACAGGGGACACCGGAAAGTCAATGTGCAAGGCACCTGTTAGTCGGGGTAATTGAGGTAATATGTACATGTAGATAGAGTTAAAGTGAATATGCAAAGAAAATAAACAGAGAGTAGCAGCAGTGTAAAAGGGGAGGGGGTAATGCAAATAGTCTGGGTAGCCATTTGATTAGCTGTTCAGGAGTCTTATGCTGTAGAAGCTGTTAAGAAGCCTTTTGGAACTAGACTTGGCGCTCCGGTACTGCTTGCCGTGTGGTAGCAAACAGAACAGTCCATGACTAGGGTGGAAGCTTGGCCCCAGCGATGTACTGGGTTGTACGCATTACCCTCTGTAGTGTCTTGCGGTCGGAGGCCGAGCAGTTGCCTTACTGTGATGCAACCAGTCGGGATGCTCTCGATGGTGCAGCTGTAGAACCTTTTGAGGATCTGAGGCCAGTGTCCTGAGGGTGAATAGGCTTTGTCGTGCCCTCTTCACGACTGTCTTGGTGTGCTTGGACCATGTTAGTTTGTTGGTGATGTGGACACCAAGGAACCTGAAGCTCTCAACCTGCTCCACTACAGCCCCATCGATGAGAATGGGGGCGTGCTCGGTCCTCCTTTTCCTGTAGTCCAGAATCATCTCCTTTGTCTTGATCATGTTGAGGGAGAGGTTGTTGTCCTGGCACCACATGGCCAGGTCTCTGATCTCCTCCATATAGACTGTCTCATCGTTGTTGGTGATCAGGCCTACCCCTGTTGTGTCATCGGCAAACTTAATGATGGTGTTGGAGTCATGCCTGGCCATGCAGTCATGAGTGAACAGGGAGTACAGGAGGGGACTGAGCACGCACCCTTGAGGAGCCCCCGTGTTGAGGATCAGCGCGGAGGATGTGTTGTTACCTACCCTTACCACCTGGGGGTGGCCGTCAGGAAGTCCAGGATTTTGTATGATATGTTACATTTCGAATGGCATGTATTAATTTGTGGGTGTCCTTCACCCATTTCATATGATATGTTACGAATTACAATTCGTATTATAAGTTACACATTTGCAAACATACAATATGTTACAAATTTGCAAAATGTATTATATGTTACGAATTCTAGCTATGTGGCTAGTTGCTCGGCTAGTGGCTAGGGTTAGGGATTAGGGTTAAGTATAGGAGTTAGGTTAAAGGGTTAGGGAAAGGGAAAGGGTTAGCTAAAGGGGTTCAATTTAGGGTTAGGCTTAGGGGAAGGGTTAGCTAACACGATAAGTAGTTGCAAAGTAGCTCAAAAGTAATAAGTAGTTGAAAGTTTGCTAATTAGCTAAAATGCTCAAATTGTCCATGATGAGATTTGAACTCGCAACCTTTGGGTTGCTATACATTCGTGTTATATGCCCACCCATCCTCCTTGACCAACCACCCTACTTTATTTTTTTGCCTCATGTAACCATACTAAACATAATATATCATACTCATTTGAGTGTCCCGGCTTTATGTTTACTATGATACGTCTAGTCTATGAGACCAGGCTGGTGTATAGGAAGCACGAGATAGAAGAGTGATGGTTTTAATTGGGTTTGCATTGTGAATGGTAATGGTGGTACAGGACAGAGTGGAGATGACCGTTGGCTCATGCGCTGAACTGTCGGTTTAAGTGATTTTTGGGGCCTTTAATTTTGGGCCTACCATATTCTAGTTCCGGAGGGTTCTTTCCTGGATTTGGAGTTAGCAGAAATTAGAAATGTTCAAGGGGCTTTGTCATCTGACTGAAAGAGCTCAACAAGACGGCGTCCTTTTTCTCAGTTGGTGGGAAATATTTTTGTGAGTTGACTCTATCCGGGTGCAGTACATTCTCCTGGTTAAGGTTGTTGACATCCTTTCGGAAGGTGGAAGCAAATTTTTGTTTTAACCGAAATAGACGTTACAACTTGAAATTGATCTTGTCCAAACTGAGGTTTAAAGAAGTATTATTGGAAGCAAGACACCTCTTTGCTGCTCTACAGCAAAGCCTGTTACAACATTATAAATTTCTGTCTACAGCTTTTTGGACTTTCCCGTTTTGGACTTTGTTTGGGAACCAACACCATGCCTGTAATTGTACTGGAGGCCAGTGATCTGACCAGCCCTCTGTCGCTGGTGCGTATGTGGGCTCTCCTGTCCGGTTGCCTCACCTTCAGCCTGGTAGCCTCCCTGGTTCCCTCGGAGCTGATCTCTGACACCCACCAGCCCTCCTTCAGGATCCTCTGCATGTTCACCTGGTGCCTCTTCTTCGTCCTCACCCTCCTAATCCACGTGGTCAACATCATCCAGTTCCACAGCCTGGTCCCCATCTCCTGGAAGAATTTGACCGTGACCGTGGCGGCTCTCGCCGCTCTCATGACCTTCAGCGCCTCGGTCACCTTTCCTTGGGCGGTCATGGGTCATGAAGGTGTCTGGCCCCGTCCTATCGCCGCCACCTTGGCATCGTGTCTCACCTTCCTGGCCTATGCAACCGAGGCCTACCTCATCCGCACCCAGACCCAGGACCAGAAGGGCTACATGGCCAGCGTACCTGGCCTGCTCAAGGTGCTCCAGCTCTGGGGAGGATGTGAGATGATCGTCCTGGTGGTGGAGCAGGTCCGTGGAGCTTTGGTAAAAGGAGCTGGGTTAGGGTTGGCAGCTGTGGGTTGGCAGCTATGGGTGTCTGGGGTGGTGTATGCCCTCTGTCTCCTAATGTCCCTGGGTACAGTGATGGTGGTTCTAGGGGACTGTGCTGGGCGATGCCCTCTGCCCTTTGACCGCCTGCTGGCAAGCTTCAGTCTGACAGGGGTGCTTCTCTATGTGGTCGCCACCGTACTGTGTTTTACCAGAGTCCTGGAGCTACAAAACTCCGGCCAAGACTTCACAGACAGGAAAACTGGTCCCACCCTTGTTGTCATGGAAGCGGTGATGACCAGCATTACTCTGCTAGCTTACACAGTGGACCTGGCCTTCTCTATCAAACTGCTGCGGGATAGGAGTCATGCCTGAAAAAGACAAGCCTGGATAGTTGACCTTCAGAACATAAAACATGTACATTATGGATATGAACAAAGTCATCGTGTATTATAGGAGAAGGGGACACATTGCCAAAGTCCATGAAATATTAAGTTCTGTTGATGTTAATTTTATATTGATTGGAGCCTTGAAAATGAAAAACAAATGTCATAGATATTTTCATGTACGATATCATGTGCACGGTTTTGGGGATTAGTTCCAGTACATGTAATTCAACTAGTAATTTAACTACATTTTGCAGTAGCTTGGTGGTAGTTTAACTAAATTCAAATATTTGTAGTGTTTTCAGTGATCAATTACTTGTTTGCCATGTAGTGGTGTAGCTTTTTCTGCAACTGGGTAGTTCCACCAATTTGGTGCCTTTTGAGATTGTTTAACTTGGTGAAAAAAACCTGTTTGATTTCAACTAATTTTAACATTCTATCAGAAAAAGCACATGTTCAACTTAATAAAAAACAAGTTTTCCTATCTCAGAAGGTTAAATAAATAAATATTATTATAGTAAGTGCTTATTAAGTGCCAAATAAAGTAACAGGGTTGACTGTAACAGGCTTGACTGTAACAGGGTTAACGATTTCATCTTAAATCAGCCATGAATCCCCCTGTGACAAGTGGAATGGAAGCTTGTTGTGTACAACAAGTAGTGCAATTGAACACAACCGTCACTCAAAAAAATGTACGTTTTAAAACATTTGTAGCCTATCTATGAGTTACAGGGTTGACGTGTTATGCTCGACCCACTCAATTATCCATCACAAAACACCAGGAAAAAGAGTGGAACCAGCCCACCTGCTTTTCCAGAGGATTGAATAGGTCACATTCTAAATGTAATCCGTCAGTTATTAGTTACCTGTCCAAAATTCTAATCAGTAAAGTAATTTATGGATTACCTTCACTCAGTAACATAATTTGATTACTTTCAGTTACTTTTGGATTACTTTCCTCTTAAGAGGCATTAGAAGAAGACAAAATGGATCCATCAAATGTATTTTGTGTGTCATCACTCGCTCAGGTGGAACGAAGTTATGCTGCGTTTGTAACCAAGTGGGAAGTGCGAATTTACCACATACGACTGGGAAAAAAACACTTGAACGACCCTCCAACTGGTCATTACTAGTGGGAAACTCGTCTATCATCCTGAGCTGCCACTTCTTTAACATGCTGACTTCTGACGTCACCGACTAAAGAAATTACCTTGATATCAGCATTTTCTGCAGTTAATTAACAAAACAATATTTATAAAAAAGCAATCTATTCATATGGTTTTGAACACTATAATATGTTTACAAGCATGATAGCTGTACTTTTAGTGTATTAGTTTACACAGCTTGTTGGCCATTAGCCAATCAGTGTTTTAAGTACATGAATGCATCCAACTGGTAAATTCCTACCTCACAAAGCAGCAATTAACTTGCACCTTTTTTCAATGCTGAAATGAATGTCATTGAGAGAACAGAAAGGTGTCATAACGTATTTTTTTCCCTGCAAACACCCTTTCTGAATTTAAAAGTAATCAAACAAATGATCATATAGTCTTTCAAAAGTATCTGTTATCTGATTACAATATTTTTGCTGGCAGCTAACCAATTACAGGTTTTTTTTTGTATTCAGATTACATGCTACTACCCTGCTTTAACACTATTAGATGTTCAATGTTTCTTTTAGTCAAAAAATATTTAAACTGAATAGTTTTACCATATTAAAACAAGAGTTCAGTTCATGTAACAAGGTTGACCTTAAAATGAGGCACAGATTCCTTAAAACGAATCACCAATCACATGAAATAAATAATCATCTTCAGAAATGACTGTCAAAGCAACAAAATGACTAAGGCTTTACAGTGATGGCAAATACTTGGATATATTTTGGTGTTAAGTGGGTTACAAAGTTCCTGGAAGTCACAGAGGATGCATGGAGGGATATTTGAAATGCTGGATTTTGGCACTTGAGCAAATCTTTATTGAAATAAAAAATTCTGATTGATTGAATTCTCCATGTGGTCTATATTAAAGGGCACTTCATTGAAAATAAGGGGTTTTTAAAATGTAATATTGGTGCACAAGTTCTTCTTAAAATATCAAAAGGTACTCATTTCGTGGAACAAGCCAACTGCCCAATACAGTTCCCACATTTAAAAAAATATATAGCTAAAAAAGAAAAAGAATAACTCAATATTAGGACGGTGTTCCTAATGTTTTGTATACTCAGTGTATATTTGTATAATTGTATACTCAGTGTATATTTGTATATTTGTATACTCAGTGTATATTTGTATATTTGTATACTCAGTGTATATTTGTATACTCGGTGTAGCTTTACTCTAGCTCAACTTCTTCCAGTGTGAAGTAATTGGTAACTTGGTAAACTTTTATATTCTTAGATTTGTAAAAGGAATTTGAAATAATCAATCATTTTAATCTATTGAAACTGACATAATACAAAAAGATTGAACTGATCCTGAGACATACACATATACATAAGAAGACTACAGTTGACTACAGTAAAGTAATATTTCAATAACAGTGAGTGGGGCTTGACAGACTTGAGAAGCAGTGAGGACTTATTAAGGGAATAAATGAAAACAAAAGACTAACATTACATTTATTCTGTGTCACAACTCATTACCATAACCCCACTGGGGAGTTGGTAGGCAGACAAACGTCATCACACTGCAGATTTCAGATAGTGTGCCAACTGCCATGTTTCTATCTAGGCAGAATTCTCTTTCATCTTGTCTGCATGCAAGGGGCTTAGTGATTTAATTTAGAATACTTTGAGTTTGTAACTTGTCTTGCTTGTGGTTCTGTCTTTGAGAGATGAAAGACACAGAGTTAGGAAGGAAGTGATTGAATTGATTAGACATCTTGAGCAAGCAAGGTATGGTGCAGAGTTTTCTCAACACTCTTTGTTTATTTTTGGTATTGCTTAGTATTCTATAAGAGTTTGAATAGAGTCTGTGACGAATCTAAACATAGTCTAAATGTAATTTGTATAAAGTAAACATGTGCATTAAATGTAATGTAGCTAGATTCCGGAGATGATTTTCTGTAGTGGATACAAACATGTCCCAAATGTATTGGGGGAGTAGCAACAGTTAGAAGTCATTAACACTAGATGGCGATGCTTTCATTACCATACAAGCCTTTAATTCAAATAATTCAACTTCAAACTAATTGCACTTTTCTCAACCAAGGACGATCTGAAGCTGTGTGAAAGTCATAAAATGGGGAGGTGTAAAAAATCCAACTGTGATTAAATTACATCATGATCTTGATAATATTCAATACCGCATCAACGTCAGGACCAGCAGCAGGTTTAACAAAAAAAAAAAAATCAAATCCCATTATATTATATAAGAACAAGCAATTCCCACAAAAGTTATGTATATTTTTCTGATGAATCCAATCGATTCAATGACACAAATAATAATCTACTCTTGTAAATCAAGAAACTCAATGATGCATCATTTCAAGCATTTAGTGTGCGTGTTAGTGTATTTGATGGCTAGATAGTCAAGAACAATTATTGCTTATTTTTTGTAGTATTATGAGACAATCCACAGTGGAAAGACCCAGAGACAAAAGTTACAAAGTGTATCTTTGTGCGCCAACTGTGCTCCAGTTCTAACCTATAAAGGCCTATGGCATTTTCATTGCAAATTTTTCGTAACCTTTTTATCTGTGACATTTATTTCAAGTCCATTTTATAGTCCTAAAATAATAATTAAAACAATCCGAAAAACTTCTATATAATCAATCCCCGAACGGGTTCGGTTTGACGATCCTACTTATCGACTTTGATTACTCTAGCCTTGGAAGACGTTAATGGATTTTTTTTCACTCAGGAACTCTGTGCTTCCAGCAGTCAGCTGTCAACAGGCTGGGCATGAAATGAGGCTCAGACAACGACGCAGTACTTGGAAGTGATAACAATACAACGTTTTGTTACTGTCCGGTAAACTGTTCATATTCATTCAGTGGATTTTGTAATCTTGCTCGCTCGAGAGGTTATGAACTCCGGACACGGTAAGCTCGCGCTTGTTTAGGCAAAACACACCTCTTTATCGGAGTTTCAGTTTTGACACCTTTGGCTTTATTGTCGAAAAATGTCTCGTAGCCAGCGGTTTACAAAGATTGTTTTTCACAAACGACTTCGTTGTTATTTTGTAAAACAAACCATTTCGAACAGGGGTTTCACAATGTTGAAATGTAAAAGCGAGAGTTGATTTGAGACATTTAACGTTAGCTAGCTAGCAACTAGGTAAATTAGCTAGTCATTAGGTTTAGATGCATCCCAAACTAAACTAGGGAGTTTGCTAGGGCTTTGGTTCACCCATAGCTAAACGCTAGCGAGTTACTGTTAGCTGGCAAAGCTAGCAGTGTATGCATAGTTTATTATGCAACATAAACTTACTGATCGATACAACATTGCCCGTGTTTCCTTATAGTTCATAACATAAGCAGGAAGTTGCTTTCATATGTTTTAAACTGTTCTTTGAAGCAACTAAAAAGCCAGATGGGTAACGTTAGTCATTGCATACGTAAAGTAGCTAGTTATACTGTTCTGGCCAACATTTATCTCAAATGCAGACTGTGGGTAAGTTGGAATACGTCTTTGGAAACATTTCTCACCTGAGCGAATGTTTGAGTGATGACAACATGATGAAAACTGCTTAGTTACACAGCAAGTCCAATGTGGCGTTAAGTTAGTGTGTGTGTGTTATGCGATTGCACATGTTTAATGTGCAAAAATCTATATGACCATTATTGATTTTGTTCTATTTAGCAGATCATTGAACACTATGGACATGTGAGAGTCGACTCTACATGAATGCAGACGCTGAGGCGATGCTGGATTGAATGGCACTAAGGATACGAGGTAAGCACTTTGCCAGTAAATTTGGAACTGATCATTGATCCATTCTCTGACACAACTGACCTTTGAGAGAGAGAGGGTGAAGAAAATAAAAGATAATCAGAAAGAGAGACACTGATTTCTGTAACACACAGCCTTTATTCTATTGGAACAGATTGAGATTGCAGCAGCAGTCAAGGACAGGTTCTAGGGGAACCATAATAAGACAGACAGGGCTTGTGGTAATGCCTACAGCAGAATGAGTGCAACGGTATCAAATATGTGTTTGATGCCATTCCATTCGCTCCTTTCCAGCCATTATTATGAGCTGTCCTCCCCTCAGCAGCCTCCACAGATCAGTATGTCTATTTTCAGCCCAAACAAATACAAGGAAATAAACGTTGTCACTGACGTTCACTGCTGCTGAGACGAGGGCAGAATGCCCTCTGCTGTTAGTCTTTTTGAGCAGACCTGAGGTATTTGTCAGGTACTTTGACATGGATTTGACTAATTGGCCATGTCAAAAGTAAATGGCTTCTGTGGCTGCCATTCAGTACTGTGATAAAATAAACAAGTCAAATAAACAAGTCCTGTGAAATGATTGTTCAACTGTTTTCCTAAAACAAATGTATCCCAAGAAAGACTCAACAGTTTTGGTTTAGCAACCTTTTGCACTTCTTGTAGGCCTAGGCTTGGCTTTCCTATTTTGCATAAACAATTTGTTTCCCATGGAGTTTCCCATAGGCCTATGTGTAAGGGCTTATCTATTTGTGCTATTGATCATTATTTGTTGTCCTGATAGTGTGTGCGAAACCTCTCAAAATCGTATTTCACCATGGAAACGGTTTGGGTACAGTGTCATTGGTTAATGATCCACTGTTGGTTGCACCCTTTTTACACTGCCCTCTAGCATGAGTCATTTCAAGGGGCCTCATGTGTACTCAATACAATAATGTATGTGCTAGGCAAGCTACCGTTAGGCAAATTCTGAAATGAAATTCTACTAAATCCGTCTCCACATCCTTTACTTAACTCTCGCAACACATCACCTAGCCTAACACTAAGGCTATTAATAGAATTGCTCAGTGTTTTAGTCAAAAGCACTTTCTCCACATCCGAAAATACCATCCACACGAGACATGGCCTTGAGTGGTGTGAAATCCTCTGGATTTATGTGTCGCGTTATAACGCGTGAAAGCGAGAGAATGGATAGAGTGCAGAAGCACCTGTTTAAGACTCACTAAGCTTAGCCTAATTTCTGTAGCAGGTGCATCAGAAAGAGAAGTCACGCTTGTCTATCTACAGCAAAACACCAGCGGCATAGTGAAATGGATGTCTGTTATACATTAGAAAGGAAAATCAAAGCAAGCCGTCTGTTCCTGTCAGGCAAAAGCTGCCGTGAAACAAATCTGTTTTGATTTCCCTCTGGTAATCGTGGCGACTGTTCACTTTGACCACATTGGCACGTGGTCGTGAGGTTGAGGTCTTAGAAGGTCTCACGTTAATTTTAGGCCGGATAGCGACCCCCTCCATAACAAGTTAGCAGAACGCTAACTGATTTGAGTACAGGCTGAAATGTTATGTATTTTTTTTCAAGCCGAACATCCCATGCTTGTCGTTTAACTTTGGTGACTGACGACGGATCTCCATCTATCCTGTTTTGTAACGTCATAGAACAGGTGTGTGTAGTCTGTTCTCTTCCCAGTGCAGAGGCCTCCCTGTAGAATGCTGGTAATACCACACTGCGTTATTGTGCGTGAGAGTGTCGTGAGACTGGGAAAATGTGCTGCTTATCACAGTTTTATGCTGGGCCAACGGATTACACCCTGTTGACTCGGCACCTGTTCATGGCTTTGCCCCTGACTCACTACTTGGCCACATGCTCACCTAAATATTTCCAAGTTGTTGGTCTATTTTTATACTCATGCTCATTTCTCATGCTTCATCAGTCACCAAATTACCGTTCGTACCATTTTGTAATGGCTCTTTATTAGGGTTGCACATCTTGGGGGATATTCTGAGGTGGAAACTTTCCATGGGAATTTTTATTACATTTTTTATTTCACCTTTATTTAACCAGGTAGACTAGTTGAGAACAAGTTCTCACTTACAACTGCGACCTGGCCAAGATAAAGCATAGCAGTGTGAACAGACAACAACACAGAGTTACACATGGAGTAAACAATAAACAACTCAATAACACAGTAGGGAGTAAAAAATGAGTCTATATACATTGTGTGCAAAAGGCATGAGGTAGGCAATAAATAGGCCATAGGAGCGAATAATTACAATTTAGCAGATTAACACTGGAGTGATAAATCATCAGATGATCATGTGCAGGTAGAGATACTGGTGAGCAGAAAAGTAAATAAATAAAAACGGTAAGGGGTTGAGGTAGGTAAATTGGGTGGGCTGTTTACAGATGGACTATGTACAGCTGCAGCGATCGGTTAGCTGCTCAGATAGCAGATGTTTAAAGTTGGTGAGGGAAATAAAAGTCTCCAACTTCAGCGATTTTTGCAATTCGTTCCAGTCACAGGCAGCAGAGAACTGGAAGGAAAGGCGGAAATATAAATTACCGGAAATATATGTAAATTAATATTAATACCATTTAAATGTAGATGTTTTTTGCATTGGATATATTTACCATATCATATGGAGACAGAAACATAAACATTTTACCTTATCATAAGTAGACATAATTGCAAATGATTAAATCCTTCTAATAATGTTTTCTTTTAAACATTTTAGTTACTAATTGAACTTTAATTAAATAAGCTGACTCTTCACATGGGATGATTTCACTGAACAACAAAAGAAAGGGAATATTGAATGATCCCCAATGATCCATTGCATCTCCCACAAACATTTTCAACATACATCTGTAAAATGTTAGTCTAGAATCTAAAGCTTTGGTTGTCTTCCTCTAAGGCACAGGTGTCAAACTCATTCCACGGAGGGCCGAGTGTCTGCGGGTTTTCGCTCCTCCCTTGTACTTGATTGATGAATTAACATCACTAATTAGTTAGGAACTCCCCACACCTGGTTGTCTAGGGCTTTATTGAAAGGAAAAACCAAAAACCTGCAGACACTAGGCCCTCCGTGGAATGAGTTTGACACCCCTGCTCTAAGGCTTCCATGTCTTCTCCCTGGACCTCATCAATGTCCACCTCTTGAACATCAGACTGAGCCCTCATCTTCACTGTCACTTTCCAACCTTGAGGATGGCTTGTTATCAGGCTCAAAAAGCCAAACATTTTCCCGGATAGCCACCAATTTTTCAACCCTTGTATTGGTCAGCCTGTTGCGTGCTTTGGTCTGTGTGTTCCCAAACAAAAACCAGTTGCTCTCTGAGGCGGCTGATGTTGGTGGGATTTGGAGGATGATGGAGGCAACAGGGGAAAGAGCCTCAGAGCCACAAAGTCCCTTCCACCAGGTGGCTGATGAGATATGTTGGCATGACTGCCATATTGCATCTCCATCCTAAAGCCCTTGCTTGGAAGTGTACTTCCCCAGACTGCCAAGAACCAGGCCAAGGTGGCGAGACATGGTAGTGATGACACCATAGACCTTGTTGATCTCTGCCCCAGACAGGATGCTCTTGCCAGCATACTTGGGGTCCAACATGTACGCTGCGGCGTGTATTGGCTTCAGGCAGATGTCTTCACGCTTTTTGATGTATTTCAGAACGGCAGTTTCCTCTGCTTGGAGCAGCAGTGCAGTACAGATTTCTTCTCTTACATCTGCAAGCAGAGACTGAAAATCAGTCAGGATGGCATTGTTTCCCTCAATCTGTGCAATGACTACTGCTATAGGTTCGAGGCTGCTTACCACTCTCTCCCAAAATACATCATCCAGGAGGATCCTCTTGATGCGGCTGTCCATGTCGGCAGACTGTGATATGGCCATTTCTTGGAGAGACTCCTTCCCCTCCAGGAGACTGTTAAACATAATGACAATACCACCCCAACGGGTGTTGCTGGGCAGCTTCAATGTGGTGCTCTTATTCTTCTCACTTTGCTTGATGAGGTAGATTGCTGCTATAACTTGATGACCCTTCACATACCTAACCATTTCCTTGGCTCTCATGTAGATTGTATCCATTGTTTTCAGTGCCATGATGTCCTTGAGGAGCAGATTCAATGCATGAGCAGCACAGCCAATGGGTGTGACGTGAGGGTAGGACTCCTCCACTTCAGACCAAGCAGCCTTCATGTTTGCAGCATTGTCTGTCACCAGTGCAAATACCTTCTGTGGTCCAAGGTCATTGATGACAGCCTTCAGCTCATCTGCAATGTAGAGACCAGTGTGTATGTTGTCCCTTGTGTCTGTGCTCTTGTAGAATACTGGTTGAGGGGTGGAGATGATGTAGTTAATTATTCATTGCCCACGAACATTCTACCACACATCAGAGAAGATTACGATACAGTCTGCTTTCTCTATGATTTGCTTGACCTTCACTTGAACTCTGTTGAACTCTGCATCCAGAAAATGAGTAAATAAAGCATGTCTGGTTGGAGAGGTGTAGAACATTCAGAAATCTCTTCCAATACACATTGCCTGTGAGCATCAGATGTGAACCAGTTGCAAACACAGCTCGAGCAAGACATTCATCAGCATTTCTCTGATTACGTTCTTCCATTGAGTCAAAAAAGACCATGAGATGTTGCTATCGGTAAGGTGTCTGTAGTAGAGGGACTTTTCTCAGAGGTTGTGAGAGCTGAGGGAACTTTATGCACTTGGCCAGATGATTCTGCATATTTGTTGCATTCTTCACATATGATTTGGCACACTATCTGCAAATGTACACAGCTTTTCCTTCTACATTAGCTGCAGTGAAATGTCTCCACACATCAGATAGTGCCCGTGGAATGTTCCTGTAAAGATTAGAAAAAAATGAGTAAAACCCAAATACAATTCCATGTACAGATAAATAGTTAAGCAGTTAGATTAAACAACTCCTTTGTAAGAAACATGTTTTAAATTGAAACAGGTGAATGTTATGGAAACGGGTGAACAGGGATGGAAATGTGAATTTACACTCAGTTAGCAGGCTCAAGCAAGCTAAAACCCACATGGTAGCAGAAACTAACTAGTAGAAAGTTAGAAACTATTTAAATAATTTCTGTAGGCTACTATTTACTAGTTAACAAAAATAATGTATGTCATATAAAATCTATTCACCCCACCCAGTATTGTAATCAAAACTTACCAGACAGCATGTAGTCCTTGGCTCAGACAGTGTAGTAGTGTGGGCTCAATAGCATCTCATTAGTGTGCAAGATCTTGAGAATCAGCTGTGCTGGAAGAATGCACTGTGCATGCAGAGGGTTGCAATTCCATTGAATTGGGGATAGTTTAACCAAAATATGCCGCAAGACCTAGAATTGCCTTATGTGTATCCCGCAAAAAAAGTTTCACTGTTATAAGACAACTTTTTTTGATGAATTTAAGCAAAATACCCCAAATTTCCCATTAAACATTTCCGTATAAAAATCTGGAAATTTACCAGAAAGTTTCTGACCCTTTGCAACCCTAATCTTTATAGAGCAGAGCACTGAGTTGACTCAACTGTAGTGTTGTGTGTTGTTGCATCATGGTCCATGTCACAGGTTAGCCGTTCAGAGGCCGTAACAGGTGTGGCAGAAAGCTGAGCAATTGTTGAAACTCGCCACATTGCCCTGCCGCAGTTGATCAAGTCCAACAGGCTCTTTCTATCAACCCAAACATGTCGATGCAAATACAGGTCAAAGCTGGTGACGTTTAACTCCATGGAATGTCATTGTTGTTGGTTTTGATCTAGACAGGTTTGACTGGGATTAAGGCAGGAGGGCACAATAGTTCAATAAACAGGCTTTTCTTTTGGCCTTGTTTCCCATTGCCCTAGTATCCTCAAAATGCACTCTTATCAGATCAGACAGACAACAGTTGTAGCATTAGGCACTTAGGCCAACTGAACCTTCATCTGCAGTGCAAAACAATTATGTAAATCAATCAGTGTGTCTCTCATGAGGAAAAATACTTGGCAATGTTTCACGATGACTCGTCGTTGTGATTTGTGAATCTGGAATGTGCTCTGTGGAATGTGCTCTATGCAGAGCGAGAAAGGGCAACAGAAGTGCCCGTGTTTGGGTATCTTTTTTGAAGTATTTTTGATGCTAGTTGTCGGCCGTTTCTATCACCATTATTCTCCTCTTTGCAAGACTGACATTCTTCCCGGGAGACAGTGGGCTTATCCAGATGAAAATGTAGGGCCTTATGATTTCGGTGATGCGGAAAACACGGACGCAATCGCGGAATTTGGTAATAAAAATGGAATCAACTGTAAAATGTAGAATATTGCACATTTTTCCTTAATTTGGCTGAAATCGATAAAAAAATAAAAATAAAAAAAAAATCTGCATTAGGCCTAATTATTGTAGTAACCTAAATTATTTCATAATTGTAAAATTACGGACGAGTAGGCCTAGAGAAATAATTCCGTTTTCGATTGGGGTGTTTTGAGAGGGGGGTCGGTCGTGTGTGGGACCCTTACGTCACCTCACAACTTGGCTGTCACTTTGAGAAATATGTCGAAGAGGCCGTCTGAGAGGGTCAAGTCATCAAAAAAAACGTACAAATTTGAAGTCAACATACTATTGATTGGACCCGTAAAAATAAGTGTGAAGACTACTTAAATTTTAAAGCCCATGTGAAGAACAAGGAAAAGCACTGTGTTAGCCAGAGCATGCCTCTTCAAATGACCATTACTAGTGCAAGGCGCATCAACAGATTCAAGTCGAGAATTTATTCAGGACTTTGTGGCTGTGTGCGCCGAGTCTGACATCCCCTTAGAAAACCTAAGAAAGCTACGACCATTTCTAGTGAAGCATTGCAAACTGGGAGGAGCGTTGCCCGAAAATGAGAGAAGCCTCCGTGAAACGTGCCTGCCCCGTGTGTTTGACCAACATTGCTGTTCTACAGAAGATCCATGGGAAGAAATTTGCTCTGGTTGTTGACAAGACAACTGCTGCAAGGGATTGCAGCGTTCTAAACGTTGTCATTGGTGAGTTAACTTCACATCCTATTAATATACCGTTGCAATAGCCTACATTTACATTCTGCAATGTGAATTGTACGCATGCAAATTGTGATATTCCAAATGACGAGCTATCGTGGTGAAATATAGTATGCATAATGTCAGAAGCTGTCTGCCTCTCCATCTAGCTAACTATCGCCATAACTATATTGTGTTTACACTTGAAATTTAAATAGCACTTATTTCGTCACAATATTAATTTCGGTTAAAACATAATTCAAGTTTTTCCTTATCTTTCATTGCAGGTGTTGAAAACCAGTACTTCCTGGTGGATGTCATTTTCATGGACAGATGCATCTACTCAACGGTTTCCAAAGCTATACCAGCCTCCCTCCACAGCAACAATCTGAACCTAAATGATGCCTGGGAAGTGGTCACAGATGATGCCTCCTACTGCCTGAAGGCATACAAGGACGCTCTGAAAGGAGTGATGCCCAACAGTGTCCATGTAACCTGTCTCTGCCATGTCATCAATCTGGTGGTTGAGACCTGGCAGCACTACAAATATGTCTCTGAAGTTGCATCACTTGTGACATGGATGAGATCTGTCTTCAAGAAGCCTGCCAGAAAGAGAAGAGGGGTGAGCTTCCTCATTATGAAGGAGTTTGTGCAGGCCAAGGCTCCTGAAGCAGTGAGCTCCAGATGGAATAGCTGTTTTGAGACAGTGAAGTACCATGCAGAGCATGTTCATCTGTACAGAGAGTTTGTTGCAGAAAAGTCATCATCCCAGGCAGTCACAAACATCCTCAGCCAGCTGGAAACAGAGAAGGTTGCTGCATTGTTATCTAGATTCTTGCATTACTTTTTTTTAATTTTTTATGAAACACTTAGTAGAACTCTGTATTGAAGCACTTGCCTTAACCTGTCTAGGATCAGCGTGGCGCTAGCGGCACACCCCCCCCCCCCCCCCCCCACTGAAAAACCAGTGCCGCGAAATTCAAAAAAAATATTTTTTTAAAATATTTAACTTTCACACATTAAAGTCCAATACAGCTAATGAAAGACACAGATCTTGTGAATCCAGTCAACATTTCCGATTTTTAAAATGTTTTACAGGGAAGACACAATATGTAAAGATGTACATCTATTACCTAAAAACACATTAGCATAATCCACCATCTTTTATTTGTCCACCAACACCAGTAGCCATCACCAATTCGGCTAAACTAAGATATTTATAGCCCCTAACCAACAAAAAAACTCATTAGATGACAGTCTGATAACATATTTATGGTATGGGATAGGTTTTGTTAGAAAAAAGTGCATATTTCAGGTAGATGGCATAGTTTACAATTGCACCCACCATCACAAATGGACTAGAATAATTACAATGAGCAACGTGTTTACCTAACTACTAATCATCAAACATTTCGTAAAAATACACAGCATACACGAATCGAAAGACACAGATCCTGTGAATACAGACAATATTTCAGATTTTCTAAGTGTCTTACAGCGAAAACACAATAAATCGTTATATTAGCTTAGCACATAGCAATTAGCAGCCCAGCATTGATTCTAGCCAAAGTGAGCGATAAAAGTCAACATCGCCAAAAGATATTAATTTTTTCACTAACCTTCTCAGAATTCTTCCGATGACACTCCTGTAACATCACATTACAACATGCATATACAGTTTGATCGAAAATGTTTATATTTAGCCACCAAAATCATGGTTAGACAATGTGAAATGTAGACAAGCTGGTAAAGAAAAAGTCCTTGCGCCACTTAGACAGTGATCTACTCTTATACATAAATACTCATAAACGTGACTAAAAAATATAGGGTGGACAGGGATTGATAGACAATTTAATTCTTAATACAATTGCGTTATTACATTTTTTAATTTATCCTTACTTTTCAATACAATTTGCGCCAAGCGAAGCTACGTCAAAAAACATGGCGTCCTAAGCCACTAAAATGTTTCGACAGAAACACGATTTATCATAATAAAAATGTCCTACCTTGAGCTGTTCTTCCATCAGTATCTTGGGCAAAGGATCCTTTCTTGGGAGAAATCGTCTTTTGGTGGAAAGCTGTCCTCTTGCCATGTGGAAATGTCAACTGCGTTCGGGATGAACTGAAAAGCGTGCCCAACTTTTCACATCGTTGCAAAAATAAATGTCCCAAAATCGCACTAAACGGATATAAATTGCTATAAAACGCTTTAAATTAACTACCTTATGATGTTTTTAACTCCTATAACGAGTGAAAAGATGACCGGAGAAATATAACAGGCTAAACTAACGCTTGGAACAGGTGCGCGCCGGTGTCCTCTAGGCTCATGACGCAGCTCCCAAAGAATGACTAGCTTCAGGGTTTTTTCATTTGTAGGGCCTGTGAACGCGCAATCGACCCCGTTGGAATCGTCATCACGTAAAGGCATCCAGGGGAAGACGTAAGAAGTGTCCGTATAGTCATAGCAACGACAGTGCCCTTTTAACTGACTTCAGAAGAGTGGCCAACATTTCTCAAATCTGACTCCATGTCAGGGAAATTGCTGTAGAATGGGCTCTGTTCCACTTAGAGACAAAATTTCAACTCCTATAGAAACTATAGACTGTTTTCTATCCAATAATAATAATAATATGCATATTGTACGATCAAGGATTTTGTGGGAAGCCGTTTAAAAAATTAGCCAAATTAGCATAAATAGTCTAAACAGCGCCCCCATCCCCAACAGGTTAATAAAAAATAGTGCAATATTATGTTGCATCATTACAAATTTACTGTTATATCTTATTAAATTGTTGACTTTTTATTCAATCACATTATTAGACACACTTTCTGATGATACAATTTGCATACCTCGTAAAACACAGAATTCAGAAAAATTTAAATGGTAAAAATTGAATTTGGGAGAAAATTGACAGACACGTTGATCAGAAATGTTGATTTATAGTCATATTCATTGATAGAGAGGCGGTGAATAGTTGCTCAATTAGGCCCACTTTTCCCACACGCCTCACACGGGGCACCAATAGCCTCTGGAGGAGCCTCTATACAAAGATCAGTGTGTACTGATGGATGGACGGACAGACCGGACAGTGGATATGGTGGGTCTAGAAATTCTCACTGGGGTGTCAGTGGACACCTGCTAAGATGATTGTCTGGATAGTAGGGCTGACCCCATTTAGTCGACTGGTCAATAGGCTGTTGGTCGACAGAATTCTTTAGTCGAGCAATAGTAAAAATAATGGTCTACAGGACACCCGTCTGAGTGGACTAATCCATTGTGGAGGCCGTGGGGATGGCAAAGTCCATCACTCTAAGACATGCATTACTGAAATTGTATATGGTTCTATTACATTAGAACAATAGTGCAACGCTAATAAAAATAATATTATTTTTTAACAAATGTGCTTTCTCCCATGTTAGATTGCGGTCGCTGTTCTGAAACATCAGTGCGCTGTTGAATTGACACCTTTTCCTAGACCATGTTGCTTTATGTATCATAGCAAAGTTAACCAGCATATTGGTGTTTAGAACAATGCGGCAGAGGCAGCAGCAGAGTTAGGAGACAAGAAAACAGCCCTTGTCTGTTTTCTTGTCTAAGAAAAGTGAGGAGAGAGGAAACCAACTTAATTAGGTCTATTGTCAACAACCTAACTGTTAAATGTGCCTGGCTTTATAAATCATCCATATACACTATATATACAAAAGTATGTGGACACCACTTCAAATGAGTGGATTCGGATATTTCAGACAACCTTTGCTGACAGGTGTATAAAATCGAGCACACAGCCATGCAATCTCTGTAGACAAACATTGGCAGTAGAATGGCCTTACTGAAGAGCTCAGTTACTTTCAATGTGGCGTTGTAATAGGATGCCACCTTTTCAAACAAGTCAGTTCGTCAAATTTGTCAGCCCTGCTAGAGCTGCCCCGGTCAACTGTAAGTGCTATTATTGTGAAGTGGAAATGTCTAGGAGCAACAACGGCTCAACTGTGAAGTGGTAGGCCACACAAGCTCTTATAGTGCGTAAAAATTGTCTGTCCTCGGTTACAACACTCACTACTGAATTCCAAACTGCCTCTGAAAGCAAAGTCGGCACAAGAACAAGAAACTTCATGAAATTGGTTTTCATTGGCGAACAGCACAGCCACTCTGGTGTTATAATTTATTTAGTGTGTATACTGTTCCAAATTGTAAGAAAAATAATATTTATAATGATCTCCTTCGTATTGGTATTGTTACTATTATGATCATCATTATAATAAGTAGGCTAATGTCATTATCATTAGTATAGCAGCGTTCTATAACCACCGTTGAGCTGTAACTTACTTAGGCCTTTATTTCAATACTTACAGTGCATTTGGAAAGTATTCAGACCCCTTGACTTTTTTCACATTATGTTACGTTAGTCTTATTCTAAAATGGATTCAATTTGTTTTTCCCCCCTCATCATTCTACACAATACCCCATAATGACAAAGAAAAACAGGTTTTTAGATATAAAAAAACTGATCGCATTTTACGTAAGTATTCAGACCCTTCTCTATGAGATTTGAAATTGAGCTCAGGTGCATCCTGTTTCCCCTGACCATTCTTGATGTTTCTACAACTTGATTGGTGTCCACCTGTGGTAAATTCAATTGATTGGACATGATTTGGAAAGGTACATACCTGTCTATATAAGGTCCAACAGTTTGTTATAACCAATTTAGTAATGTGGTTGTGATACGCAATAGGTCAGGCCCTATTGGACACGTGCATGCAATGCATTCATGTGTCACGTGAAGAGAGCAAGGGTTGAGTGAATAGGGAATGTTTTGCCTAAACAAATGAGGGATTTCAGTAACAGTCAGAAATGATTATGTTGCAGCTTCAGCAACACCGACAGCGCGATAAACACTGATGTTCTGTGGTGGACGCTGCTGCAGGGAGCAGAGAGAGACAACGGGTGCTAGTCAGTCACTTGTTGTCATTTAATATTTTTACAGCAAGCCTGAGCCTGACATGGCACAATCAAATCATTTGCGGTCGGACTACCTTTAGTCATCTGTGTGTCTTTTTTTTTTTTTTATCTAACCATGCGCTTAAAGCATCAGACAAGCTCAGTGGATATAGTTGATTTGATTTGAAACACGTCTATATATGGAAACATACACATTTTAAATATTTCGATTGGTGCACTGGACAGCAACTGAAGACACCCGGCTAAGACTTCTGATCACATTGTCCATTCTGTTAACAGGCCCATGCCTCCTCCGGCACGAATGGAGATCACCAAATGATTTCAATATGGCAGCTATTCATTTTGTATTCATTGCTCAGTGATTCCTCGTACTCCTGAGAGCGCTCTTGTCTTTTCCCCAGGAAAAGTCTGAAGACAGTTGTTTGTGCAGACAGGGTCAATAGCCTCTGATATTCCTCAGAAGTAATGACCATTTATAGAAACATGTCAACCTGTCAGCTATGAACGATAACCGAGGTGGGTCAGGCATAGTCTCTGTACCTAGCAACAGGCACGTCCATCCCTACCTCCAGGATATATTTACTTGTTTACTAGGAAAAACAGGGCTGATACAAGGAGGGTGGGAGGGAAATAAATCTAGAGTATACATTTCTTCTTTCCAAGCCAATGTCTATTGCTTTTAAAAACAGATATGGCGAGGCAAACTGTGATTAGTTGCGTCAGGGCTTGAGTTCTGGTTTCGAGCCGAACGCAGACCGAAATAGAGATGTCTCATATCAGAAAGCCGAAGCACAGACAAACTGTCATTTTGGACCCGAGCTGTGGCATTCCAGCCTTTCCAGATCCTCCAGTACATGAGGCCGCTACGTAGGTGATGAGTCATGGATATTTCTTGGCAGCTCAGCGCTTTTGACCACATTAGTCAATTTCGCTATCGATCAAAGTACCGGAGTTCATCATTAACAGTCAGTTTAGCAATGTCTAACCTCTTTTGGTTTCTGCTACATACAGCATTATTAGCAGTGCAGTATCACAAACCATTGATTGTTCCTCATTTTCTACAGTCTGTCTAGCTAGGTATCAGTTCTTCTTCAGCACTGTTGTGCTGTAGCGTACGGTTGCCTTGGAAGTTAGCCGTTGTGGACCTATGTCGAAGTGGCAGGAAAAGCCAATTACTTGAGACAGATAAGGCAGCCAGGCAGATATCCGGCATGCGTTGTCTGCCAAGGAGAAAAAAACATCTGCAGAACTCAGTTAGGCTTTCTCTTTCTTAGGTGTGTGTCTGTGTTTGCACATTTTCCGTTGTGTGCGACTGTGTACCACTGTGCGTGTCCTTGTGTGTCTGGATGACTGAGTGTGTTCGTTAGCCAAGGGGGAGACAAAGTTGGAAGCATTAGAGCCAGTGTTGGTGAACACTGCAGCAGTAGACGGCTGGACAGAAAGGCCAAGAAGATCATCAAGGACCTCAGCCTCCCGAGCCCTGGCCTGTTCACTCTGCTACCATCTAGAAGGGTGAGACAGTACAGGTACATTACAGCTGGGACCGAGAGACTGATAAACAGCTTCTCTCTCCAGGCCATCAGAATTAAACCGTCAACACTAGCCGGCCTCCGCCCAGTACCCTTCCCTGAACCTTAGACTTTCACTAGCCGGCTACTACCCGTTACTTTACCCTGCACCTTAGAAACAGCTGCCCAGTGTACATAGTCATGGAACACTGGTCACTTCAATAATGTTTACATACTGTTTTACCCACTTCATATGTATTTAGTGTTTTCTAGTCAAGGCTCATCCAATATAACTACTGTTGTACACATATTTTCTATTCACATAATGTCCATGCTCGAAGGCTCAACGCTGACTTTTTCAAATGTTTTTTCAAATGTTTTTTTTTTTTACAAGGGTCACGTGTGCCCCCAAGTTGAAAAATGTAGGGGTATACAAAGAAATTCAGGAGCACAATTAAAGATATTTGTGCGAACAAGCCGTTTTCTTTGTTGTCATGGTACAAGCATGACGGTCATGAATCTGCGCTCAGTGTATTCTCCATGGTAGGGGCTGGGGTACAGTGTAGTAATCATTTCAACAATTATCATGTCGTTTAAAAATTCCAGATATTTAGGTGCAGATGAGAGTAAAATGGTCGCACTTTAGAGCCCTGATACTATATACACCATTCACATACATATACAGTACCAGTCAAAAGTTTGGACACACCTACTCATTCCAGGGTTTTACTTTATTTGTACTATTGTCTACATTGTTAAATAATAGGGAAAACACAAACTATGAAATCACATATATGGAATGATGTAGTAACCAAAAAAGTGTTAAACACTAATGACAGCTTTGCACACTCTTGGCATTCTCTCAATCGGCTTCATAAGGTAGTCACCTGGAATGCATTTCAATTAACAGGTGTGCCTTGTTAAAAGTTAATTTGTGGAATTTCTTTCCTTATTGCGTTTGAGCCAATCAGGTGTGTTGTAACAAGGTAGGGGTGATATACAGAAGATGGCCCTATTTGGTGAAAGACCAAGTCCATATTATGGCAAGAACAGCTCAAATAAGCAAAGAGA
This sequence comes from Salvelinus fontinalis, assembly GCF_029448725.1. Lineage (NCBI taxonomy): Eukaryota > Metazoa > Chordata > Actinopteri > Salmoniformes > Salmonidae > Salvelinus > Salvelinus fontinalis. The sequence continues at coordinate 22,500,582 of NC_074704.1, read as the reverse complement.
AACGACAGTCCATTACTTTAAGACCAGTAGGTCAGTCAATCTGAAAACCTTTGAAAGTTTCTTCAAGTGCAGTCGCAAAAACCATCAAGTGCTATGATGAAACTGGCTCTCATGAGGACCACCACAGGATAGTAAGTCCCAGAGTTACCTCTGCTGCAGAGGATAAGTTCATTAGAGTTAATTGCACCTCAGATTGCAGCCCAAGTAAATGCTTCAGAGTTCAAGTAACAGACATATCTCAACATCAACTGTTCAGAGGAGACTGTGTGAATCAGGCCTTCATGGTCGAATTGCTGCAAAGGAACCACTACTGAAGGACACCAATAAGAAGAAGAGGCTAGCTTGGACCAAGAAACACAAGAAAAGGTCCCGTGTGGCTCAGTTGGTAGAGCATGGCGCTTGCAACGCCAGGGTTGTGGATTCATTCCCCACGGGGGGACCAGGATGAATATGTATGAACTTTCCAATTTGTAAGTCGCTCTGGATAAGAGCGTCTGCTAAATGACTTAAATGTAAAATGTAAATGTAAAAGGATATTAGACCAGTGGAAATCTGTCCTTTGGTCTGATGAGTCCAAATGTGAGTTTTTTTGGTTCCAACCGCCGTGTCTTTGTGAGATTTGCATTTATTTTATTTTACCTTAATTTAACTAGGCAAGTCAGTTAAGAACAAATTCTTATTTTCAATGACGGCCTAGGAACAGTGGGTTAACTGCCTTGTTCAGGGGCAGAACGACAGATGGATTGTAGGTGAACGGATGATCTCCGCATGTGTTGTTCCCACCGTGAAGCATGGAGGAGGAGGTGTGACGGTGTGGGGGTGCTTTGCTGGTGACACTGTCAGTGATTTATCATTCAAGGCACACTTAACCAGCATGGCTACCACAGCATTCTCCAGCGATATGCCATCCCATCTGGTTTGAGCACTATGCTATTTTTCAACGGGACAATGATTCGAAACACACCTCCAGGCTGTGTAAGGGCTTTTTGACTAAGAAGGAGAGTGAGTGCAGCATCAGTAGACCTGGCCTCCACAATCACCCGACAACTACCCAATTCAGATGGTTTGTGATGAGTTGGGACCGCAGTGAAGGAGAAGCAGCCAACGAGTGCTCCGCATATATGGGAACTCCTTCAAGACTGTTAGAAAATAATTCCTCATGCATGTCTTGTCTAAATTCATTGTGTGTGTCTAGATTGCGTTTCAATTACTGTTACAGTAATGCAAATGTTTTGTTTTTTTGTGTACTTGGACATTTTACTGCATTGTTCGGAGCTAGTAACAAGCATTTTGCTGCACCCGCTATAACATCTGCTAAACTGTTTACACAACCAATAAACTTTTGTTTTGATTTGAGATGGATGCCCACAAAGCTTAGACAGGCAGGCTGATGCCGGAGCTACGCATTGAACTCTCCTAAACAAAGCCAGGATTCTTAACACAGCTAGAAAGCTAGAAAACTCCTAGGTTTGCTTGAAGTAGACTAGTTGAATATGATAAACTTGAGTAGGCTTTCTTATGTAACTCCTGCTGTAACATCTGGTATCTGTATCCACAGCCAATTAGACACAGATCTGAGTTTTCCACCTCATCAGAATTAAGTTGTTTTGGAATCAGTTTCAGTTAGCATCTGAATAACAGACGCATCAAAAAGTGTTTTATACCACTCAGGGAGGGATTCGTCCAAGAGTTGTAAAATGCATTGTTTTACCGTGCCAAACGAGTAAATCCAGTCAGTTTTATACGGATGTCTGATGAAGTTTATATTGTTCCACTTGGTTTTTAAGTTGTTGGATTTGAAACATGTCCACCTTTAATTTATTGCCTTCGTCATCCGTGTCAGAAAAACGCTGTACCCATAAACTGTTTTACAGTACCACTTTCCAGTGCATAGTTCCCACCCTGGTACAGCAATTAAAACTGCTCCAAGTTTGTAAGTCGTAACTAAGCTCCCATATCACAATAGCCTATGTAGACCATGCCCCCTCAAACGAGAACTGCAATTGTTATGTCTGGAATTATAGCTTCAGTTCAAACGAGCTCAGCTGGGAGTGACAGCGTGAACACTTGAACCCTTGGTTCAACTTGGTCGTCAGTAGCAGACCCAAAAGGCTCTGGGTGTTGGCTCAGCCATAGGGAGAAAAAACTAACATTGCAGCCTACCTGTAGCCGTAATGGCTGACTGTGGCAACAGCCAAGATTGTCAAGCTGCGTCGGTCATGTAACCAGAGCAGTGGAACAAGATCACTGTGCGGCGGGCAGCGTAGCAGATATGTCGCTGTCAAGGCCGTGTAGCTCATTCAAAGATAATGAGGGCCTGTTTAGGAAGTTGAGTGGCGGTTAAGTGAGGAGTGCATTACTTATCATGTACGTCATGAGGGGTCAATGAACCGATATAGCTCACATTGATTCAGCCTAAAGTGTGCACGTTAAATCCTTTCCCCTCCACTGGGGCCATGGAATTCTGAAAGTGACAGAATGGGAACCCTGATTTAGTTATTATTTTCTTTTAATTTAATCAAATACATCTTTATTTGTCACAGACGCTGAATACAGCAGATGTAGACCTTACTGTGAAATGCTTACAAGCCCGTAACTAACAATGCAGTTTTAAGAAAATGGGAATAAGAAAATATTTACTAAACCCCCCCCCCCCCCCCCCCCCTCTTCCATTAACACATTGTGCTGACTGGTAACTCTAGCAGTTATTGTCTGTGAGGCGTGAAGTTTAATTTGCCTTTTAGCCTGAACAATTAAATCTGCCATCAACACTGGGCTGCTTTCAGAGGGAGAAAATACACACTGTGTGTGTGGGCAAGTGCCTGTTTCTGTGAAATTGTATTGAAAAGGTGAATCAAGTCAAATTTTATTCGTAACATGCGCCAAATACAACAGGTGTAGACCTTACTGTGAAATGAATACTTACGAGCCATTAGCCAACAATGCAGTTCAAGAAATAAAGTTAAGAAAATATTTACTAAATAAAGTAAAACATTTAATAAAAAAGTAACACAAAATAACAAGGCTATATACAGGGGGTACCAAGTCAATGTGCGGGGGTACAGGTTATATGAGGTAATTTGTACATGTAGGTAAGGGTAAAGTGACTGCATAGATAATAAACAGCGAGTAGCAGCAGTGTAAAAACAAAAGGGAGTGTCAATGTAAGTAATCTGGGTGGCGATTTGATAGAAGCTTGGGGGTAGAAGCTGTTAACCTCTCTAGGATAGGTGGGACAGTAGCGTCCCACTTGGCCAAAATCCAGAAAAAATGTAGCGCGGCAAATTGAAATATATTACTATAAAAATCAATCTTTCATGAAATCACTAACCTTTGAACATCAGCATTTTCACTTTGGATGAATAGCGTGCCCCGAGTGAACTGCCTCCTACTCTGTCCCAGATGTTAATATATGCATATTATTATTACTATTAGATAGAAAACACTCTGAAGTTTCTAAAACTGTTTGAATGGTGTCTGTGAGTATAACAGAACTCATATGGCAGGCAAAAACCTGAGAAAAAAATCCAAACAGGAAATGGGAATTCTTAGGCTGGTCGATTTTCAACTCATCGCCTATGGAAATCCCAGTGGGATATGGATCTGTTTGCACTTCCTACGGCTTCCACTAGATGTCAACAGTCTGTAGAACGTTGAATGAAGCTTCTACTGTGATGTTGAGCCGGATGGGAGCTGTTTGAGTCAGTGATCTGGCAGAGAGCCAGGTCCTGGTCACGAGCATTCCACATGATATCGACTTGCGTTCCATTACTTCTATAGACACAAAGGAATTCTCCGGTTGGAACGTTATTGAATATTTAGGATAACAACATCCTAAAGATTGATTCTATACTTAGTTTGACAAGTTTATTCAACCTGTAGTATAACTTTTTGAAGTTTTCGTCCGAAGTTCGCCTGGACCTGCACCAGCGTTTGGATATGTGTACTAAACGTGCTAACAAAAGTAGCTACTTGGACATTATCGAACAAAACAATTTATTGTGGAACTAGGATTCCTGGGAGTGCATTCTGATGAAGATCATCAAAGGTAGGTGAATATTTATAATGTAATTTTCTATTTCTGCTGACTCCAACATGGCGGAGAAATGTTGTTTCTGAGTGCCGTCTCAGATTATTGCATGGTTTGCTTTTTCCGTATATTAAAAAAAAAAAAAATCTGACACAGCAGTTGCATAAAGAACAAGTGTATCTTTAATTCTATGTAAAACATGTATCTTTCATCAAAGTTTATGATGAGTATTTCTGTTATTTGATGTGGCTCTGCAATTTCTCTGGATATTTTGGAGGCATTTCTGAACATGGCACCAATATAAACTGAGATTTTTGGATATAAATATGCACATTATCGAACAAAACATACATGTATTGTGTAACATGATGTCCTATGAGTGTCATCTGATGAAGGTCATCTAAGGTTAGTGATTCATTTGATCTCTTTCTGCTTTTTGTGACTCCTATCTTTGGCTGGGAAAATGGCTGTGTTTTTTGGACTTGGTGGTGATCTAACATAATCATATGTTGTGTTTTCGCTGTAAAGCATTTTTTTTAAATCGGACTTGATGGGTAGATTAACAAGATGTTTATCTTTCATTTGCTGTATTGGACTTGTTAATGTGTGAAAGTTACATATTTAAAAATAAATAATTATAATTGAATTTCCCGTGCTGCCTTTTCAGCGGAATGTTGTCGAGGAGTTCCGCTAGCGGAACGTGTGTCCTAGAAAGGTTAAACCACATCAGGAGACCACTTTTGAGGTCTGGGAAAAATCTATGAAAGTGATCTTCTGCCAGGTAGGCATAGGCTACTTTGTAGTTAACATTTCATTGAGAAGGTTTTTGGGAAAGCCTTTCCATCTACCAGAAGATGGTTTTAGTTTTTTTTGTGAAAATAAAAATTTGCACCAAAGAAAACAAGTGCAAGACAACAGTACAAATAACCCGTTTTTTTAAATCATTAGCATTATCGCTAATGGCTATACAAAGTGTAGACTTGACACACACAACACACACTGACGGGCATTCCTGTACCGTTTCAGAACGTTGCAGGAAAATACAAATCACTGATGCATTTTGTTAGTGTTTTGTGATTAACTTAGGCAAATTCAATGAGTCGCATTATGTGAAATCCCATGCGGCCTTATTTTCACGTTAGAACACTGGAATGTGAGATATAATCTACACCTCGATTAGGTTGCTAGAAATACAAATTATTTAGTTAAAAGATTTTTCAATTTGATCGTAATTTTCTATATAGTCTACATTTTCTCGTTCTGAACTTCTAACACGATTGGGTGATCACTGATGTGGGGTACTCAATGATTTGACCGGTGCTATGCAGTTACACCTCCAAAACATCTTGTTTGCGGGTTGGTGTCTGCTATCGCCATGTAACGCTTGCCTACTAAATAAAAAAATAAAAAAATGTAATGTTGAATTCCATTTTTAATGTCTGGATTCTGTGAATCCGTCCCGCGTTTTCCACAACGCCGTTTTTATAGGGCCCTAGAAATGGTCTGATGAATTCACCTGCAACCTATATCTTTACCTTGAGACAGACTTCGGCTCTGTTGTGTTCATGCATATCCAACATTACTAGATACACTGTGAACTTGGAATGCCAGCGATACGGATGTTTTGGAAGATGCAAGTAGAGAGACAAGCCAAGAGCATGTTTTTGCGGTTGTTAACCTCGAGTGACAGCTTGTTTTATGTTAGCATATGGTCAGGGTCGTCACGAAGGACCAGTGAACCGTACCGGAGGCCGCTGGCGAGCGAGAAGAGAACGGACATAGAGGACCACCCTCCAGCTCTCTCTCTGCTCTTCTCACTCTGCCTCTCTCTCTCTCAGCCTCTCTCTCTCTCTCTCTCAGCCTCTCGGTCTCTCGCTCACTGATGGGCACGTCATGAGCACTTTCTCTCTTTGTCACATACTGGACCCATGCCAGCCAGCCCCTTTCTCACTGACAAGAACAACTGAACCAGAACAATACCAGAAATGTTTGGAATGTATCGGAAATCTATTGAACCTTTTTAATCTGTGTAATACTGTAGCCATTTGGAAAGAAATAGGCTACTGTTACGTAAAGTAGCAGCTCAAACATGGATAGGCTACCGTTAGGCCTGCAGCATGTTTGTTAATGCCTTTGGGCTTTTGTATAGACCAGTGGGTAGGTCCTATATAGTGTGAATGTTCGGTACAGTATCGGGCCTGGGGGAGAAGTATCAGGCCCTCACCCGGACCTTTCCTGTTTAAAGAGAACAAGACAGAACTTCTTAAACATCAGGTCCGTTTACATATATTTTTTTATTTTACATAGACTTCTAACTATTCTGGGTAACTGAGCACACTCTCCAATCAAGCCCTGGCCCAGAGCTTTGCCCCCCAGCGGCAGTGACACAGCTTTTCCCTGGAAGATGCCTCAGGAACACAGTCGGCTCCTTGTTTACAAGTGTCTCTTTGAATTGGCAGTTAGTGAGGGTTGAAGAAACTTCCTGCAAGACCGCTGTACCCCCACCACCACCACTGCATACCCATTCCAAAAATACTGTTTTAAGCCTGACTGAGTTCTGACTGTATTGACAGGGTCACCACAGGGCAGCCTGTCTCATTGACGGGGGTATTTTTACCCAGCCTGTTAGCACTGGCCTGTGCATCAGAAAGCGCACGCACACACTGGTTTTAAACTGGCTTGTGTGTCAACACATTATCTCTCACTCTCTCACACACACTCTTTCTCCCTTTCACTCTCACACAAACATGTTTATTCATGCACACTAGTCGACACTTACTGGTAAACACAACATATGCGAACAATCAGGCCTCCAGCTCTCTGATCCTCTCATCTAGTGTTCTCTGTGGAGACACACACACACACACACACACACACACACACACACACACACACACACACACACACACACACACACACACACACACACACACACAGAGCCAGGCCTACAGCAGGCAGCCAAGGGCAGGTGTTTCAGCGTCTGTGTGGGAGTGCGTGTGGGGAACTGTCAGGTGCTCTTGAGTTTTCTAAAAGTGTCAAACAACAATGTCCTTAGCATGTGGGTGGTAGAGCAGCTTGTGCTCTGTCCCCTGTATTTACTGGCCGACGCTGTCATCAGTTTTTTTAATTTTTTAAAGCAGTGTCCTAGTTTAATAGCTGGCTGTGCTCAAGCATTAGTCAATGAGGCTTTCACTTTTAGAGGAGTGCAATCCATAGAAATGGAGTTGGGACATCTCTGAGCGTATTCTTCACTTTTCAAGCGGAGCCGTGTATAGTAGGTCGACCGATTTTAATCGGAATGGCCGATTTAATTAGGGCCTCAAGTTTTCATAACAATCAAAAATCGGTATTTTTGGACACCGATTTGGCCGTTTTTTTATTTTTTTTACACCTTTATTTAACTAGGCAAGTCAGTTAAGAACACATTCTTATTTTCAATGACGGCCTGGATACGGTGGGTTAACGGCCTTGTTCAGGGGCAGAACAACAGATTTTTACCTTGTCAGCTCGGGGATTCAATCTTGCAACCTTACGGTTAACTAGTCCAACGCTCTAACCACCTGATTACATTGCACTCCACGAGGAGCCTGCCTGTTACGCGAATGCAGTAAGAAGCCAAGGTAAGTTGCCAGCTAGCATTAAACTTATATTATAAAAAACAATCAATCAATCATAATCACTAGTTATAACTACACGTGGTTGATGATATTACTAGTTTATCTAGCGTGTCCTGCGTTGCAAATATTCGATGCGGTGGCATTCGCGAAAAAGAACTGTCGTTGCGCCAATGTGTACCTCACCATAAACATCAATGCCTTTCTTAAAATCAATACACAAGTATATATTTTTAAACCTGCATATTTAGTTAATATTGCCTGCTAACGTGAATTTCTTAACTAGGAGAAATGGTGTCACTTCTCTTGCAACAGAGTTAGGGTATATGCAGCAGTTTGGGCCGTCTGGCTCATTGTGAAGACTATTTCTTCCTAACAAAGACAGCCACTTTCACCAAACGGTGGATGATTTAACAAAAGTGCATTTGCGAAAAAAGCACAGTCGTTGCATGAATGTACCTAACCATAAACACCAATGCCTTTCTTAAAATCATTACACAGAAGTATATATTTTTAAACCTGCATATTTAGTCAAAAGAAATCCAGGTTAGCAGGCAATATTAAACTAGGGAAATTGTGTCACTTCTCTTGCGTTCATTGCACGCAGAGTCAGGGTATATGCAACAGTTTGGGCCGCCTGGCTCTTCGCTGTGCTTCAAGCGTTGAGCTGTTTATGACTTCAAGCCTATCAACTTCCGAGATTAGGCTGGTGTAACCGATGTGAAATGGCTAACTAGTTAGCGCTGGTGCGCGCTAATAGCGTTTCAATCGGTGACGGCACTCGCTCTGAGACCTTAAAGTAGTTGTTCCCCTTGCTCTGCAAGAGCCGCGGCTTTTGTGGAGCGATGGGTAACGATGCTTCCAGGGTGGCTGTTGTCGATGTGTTCCTGGTTCGAGGCGAGGGACGGAAGCTATACTGTTACACTGGCAATACTAAATTGCCTATAAGAACATCCAATAGTCAAAGGTATATGAAATACAAATGGTATAGAGAGAAATAGTCCTATAATTCCTATAATAACTACAACCTAAAACTTCTTAACTGGGAATATTGAAGACTCGTGTCAAAAGGAACCACCAGCTTTCATATGTTCTCATGTTCTGAGCAAGGAACTTAAACGTTAGCTTTTTAACATGGCACATATTGCACTTTTACTTTCTTCTCCAACACTTTGTTTTTGCATTATTTAAACCACATTGAACATGTTTCATTATTTATTTTAGGCTAAATTGATTTTATTCATGTATTATATTGAGTTAAAATAAAGGTGTTGATTCAGTATTGTTGTAATTTGTAATTATTACAAACAAAGCATTTGTTTTTTTTTTAAGTAAAACAAAAATAATCGGCTGATTTTAATCGGTATCGGCTTTTTTGGGCACCCAATGATCTGTATCGGCGTTGAAAAACCATAATCGGGCGACCTCTATTATATAGTAACACTGGCACACAGGTTGTACTCTCACAAACACTTCATGTAAGGCAATGGATGTCGTTAGTTACTACTACACAACTTCTTTAGTGCTAACAGGAGTAGGGTGAAGGGGAGCGTAAGCTGATCCTAGATCTGTGCCAACTGCCAACTTCCAACCCAGAGCATAGAAGGTTCCTATACTTCACTTACTAGAGCATAGCAATTGACAATTGATAGCCGTGATCTCATTTCACTGCCCGGCATTTCTCTCTCTCATTGCCCCGCCAGTTTTGACCACAGCAGCTCCCAGTCTGTTGGGTGAGGGAGGCTTGCTAGACTAAGATTGTCCAGACTCCACAGTGGTCAGGTGTAAGCACACTCATTGGCCTCTCTCTCTTCCTTTACCTCACCTGTCTATTCCCCCTCTTCTTTCTCTCCTCTCTCTCCAACACCCTCCTTCACTATGCTCTCTCTTTCTCCATTTCCCTACCTCCAATCACATCCTCCCTCTCTCTCCCAGGTTCTCACCTAATACTTCAATAAGACACACACACACACACTTTGCTATCAGCTCAGTCAGTGTTAGCTAAGCTCCAGCATACTGCGCTGTTTACACCTATTCAGCCGCCGCCCCTCTCTCCCGTAATCCCCTCTTTCTTATCCCCTGCCTGTGCTCTGTGTCAATGGCATTAGCACAAAGGCATTTTCATACCCGGCAGACTCGCACCCACCAATTCAATAGAATTGGAAAGATTATTACGCCACATGTTTTTATTCTACATTCTATCTCTTTTCCCCCCCCAGGTTGTAGCGGCCCGTCTCGCAGTTTATTGCGAATTTGCAGTGTATTACATCATGTAAAAGCACAAAAGCATCACTGCGAGTGATTCACAGGGAGAGAGAGCTACAAACATGTTTTTACTTCCCATTTCCTCGTTTTCAACACCTTTTAGGTAGTGTTATCTTAAATACCCTGGTAAATTGCCTTTTCAAAGGCGGCAGGAACTGTTCACGACACATGGGAAGAGGAAGATGCTTTCACCGTTCACCAATAACCAGAGGCTTTGGGTTGGGTTGTGTGGGTTGACATTGCTTTGGGGGTTTCAGTAAGCGACTCAGCAGGTAGTTGCAGTATTAGCAAAGCGGCGGAGAGGTTGAATAAGTAAACAGAGGGAAAGTTGTGTGGGGGGGATTATTGCTAATCCCTGCCTAGGATACATGGGCTGGGATTACACAGTCTCTCCAACAGGCCCTGGAATGTTGGGCCGTGTCATCTCTCTGACAAAGAATGAAAGTTAAGATCTCTAGGCTTTATCGTTTTATGTGTGTCTCGAGCAAGCTTGGTTGGTGAGCTACAGTATCCATCGGTCCCATTGGGATTGGTAATGGAAGGTGGGTTTGACTCCAAGGACACTCAAACGCTTTGCTTTGGCCAATCGTGTCGTCCTCTGAGTTGCGTATAGATTTCAACTTTCCGGCTCATCTTAGTACATTTCTCCACATGATCTTGAGGGCAACCGCCAAGCACCTGTCAAGCCTCCGCGAAACAATGACGGCGCTGCACGTTCTGACTTCATCTTGACTCACTCCCCCCCCCCCCCCCCCCCCCCCCTCCTTCACACGGACTTATTCTCTCACCAAGTTCCTGATGTCCCCTGAACGCTAGCTGCCAGAATGATCATGTTTATTCTGGATTGCCATTTGGAAAAACAGCGTTTTGACATTTGTGAAGGCCTCAGAGGGGGCTAGTGATGTGAGGCTATTGTGCCATCCCTCCTCCTAGCAGCCTGTTATTTCTGTCACACAGCAGACACAAGATGACTTGCAAAAAATACCCCTCTCCTGAGGGTTAAACAAGCTACCATGGAAACAACATTATTTCAGAGGTTTATGGCCGTCAGACCCTAGGCAACATGCTATTAACGCTCAGAAAGAATGAGACTAACTCATTCTATCTTCACTCATAGAGCATTATCAACAGCTCTGGGCTGTTTTCTAAGTGAGCCTATAATGCTGTCCCTAGTGGTTGAACTACAGGAAAGAACATAAAACAATGGCATGCTGGTGGTATTCCCTGGGCAGTCCCTATGTCATCAACCCGAGGGAACCTTTTCCACTAGATACCAGCTCAGACTGGTTTGATGTGGTTCAGTGTTAAATGTGAGACCAGGGCTGCTGATATTTGATATCCTTACTGACCTGAAATCACATCCTTTTTTTGTTATTGCATCATTTCTAGCACCAGCTCCCACACATTGACCGTCTTATTGTCTAGCCCTTTTTTCTTTGACTGCAATTAGCAGTCTAGCTAGCATGAACAGTGAAGACCTCAAACTCAGCAGGGCCCATTTTATCTTGCTGCTGGGCGAGCTAGCCGCTAAATCGATGTGAAAGTTAAGCAGATGCTAACATGCTAATTGGATTAGGGCCAGCAAATGAGATATCGGTGAGCGTGATGGTTTTCCTAATGGCCGAGTTAAAGCTAATTCCACGTGTTGTCGTGGTAGGAAAAAAACAATGCATCACCATAACAACAAGTTAATTCATTCCGGGAAAGGTTTGTTGCTAGTGGGAGTTGTAGGAAATTGTTAGTCGGCATGACGACTGGATATCAGATTTTTTTTTAAGTAGCTTGCTACTTAAACTGCTGGTTGCACAATCCTCCATTAAGGAATATAGAATTATCTGTTGTTCTTGCTCCTTCGACACAGCCTGTTGGTGCATTATGGTAAGAAAGCATACAAAAGTTGCTATTGTACAGGTTATCACCTATGCTGGCGAAAGGATGAATAATATTGAAACTATTGGCATCACATTACCTTGTATGATTCTGATGGGTTGAAGAGAAGGGGTCGTTTTGTGTCGAGGTCAGAGAGAGACGGGATAGAGGTCAGAGAGAGACGGGATAGAGGTCAGAGAGAGGGACGGGATAGAGGTCAGAGAGAGGGACGGGATAGAGGTCAGAGAGAGGGACGGGATAGAGGTCAGAGAGAGGGACGGGATAGAGGTCAGAGAGAGGGACGGGATAGAGGTCAGAGAGAGGGACGGGATAGAGGTCAGAGAGAGGGACGGGATAGAGGTCAGAGGTCACTGGTCCTGGAAAGCTTACCAAGGAGGAAATTAGCTGCAGCAGGAGAGGTCAGTGCACCAGGCAGCTCATTGCCAAGCCTGTTCTGCCGGACTAAATCCTCTTGTTTTCACTCCCTATTATTGTTTTTCTTAACACGGGCAATGTTAGAAAATGTTTTTTTAGTGCTCTTACCTTTTTACTGTTATCTTGAAAGGAATTGCTTTTTACCTAGGCCTATTTATGTTTTCCTTGTTTGTGTCCGTGCATGTGGTCCATTCTTAGTAATGCGTGCACCCCTGTTAGCAATTAGCTGAGCTTATAGCCTTAGAGAATTATAGTAGATTATGTAGTTTTGTCACCTGTTTGCATTGCATTTAATAAGACCTATATGGGCCCCAACAACCTCAGGAGTTTTGGATAGAATTTCAAGAATGTGCCCTTCGAGTCTGAGAACTCAACTTACATGACTCGTCATCACCCCACTATGGTCATGCTTTCCCATGAAGTCAATCACATAGATGATGTCATTACTCAACTATACACCCTCTTCACTCACTGTAGCAGTATGATAACTCTATATTAAGGTCTGTCCTTCCTATTGTGTGTGTTATCTGGTGAGAGTGTGACTATGAACACCTAAGCCATTTCCACTCATTGACATCACCTTTCCAGATTTCTCTTTAGGCCTATATGACAAATATGACGAGTCTCCTGTCATTCCCACTAGTGTTGTCACGATACCAGACTTATGACTTTGATAACAGGTTTACTATCACGATACTCGATACCTAACCATACTCGATAACCAAAACAATACCACAGCAAAATAATACCCTCTTTTTTTTTCTGCTTTCCAGTCTTGAAATCACACTTTCTTAATAGAAAAACAACATAATTAGATATTCTATCTCCACAAAATTGCTTAAACCACATCAGCGAATCACTTGTCTTGGAAAAATGATAGAAATGTAGATTTTTGCGTGTACTCACCCTTTTAATTCAAGTGTGCATGCACTCAGCACTGCTGTTTTGTAAGCTGTCTTTCTGTAGCGCACATGTGAGGGAGTTTGTAAAACAAATGGCCATTGGATTGATGCAAAAATTAATGGTTCTGCCAGGTAGGCATAGGTTACTTTGTGGTTAACTTTTAAATGAGAAGTTTTTTGGGGGAAAGCCTTTCCATCCTATTTATTTAATTTAACTAGGCAAGTCAATTAAGAACAAATTCTTAATTACAATAACTACATACACAGGCCAAACCCGGAAAACGCTGGGCCAATTGTGCACAGCCCAATGAAACTCCCAATCACGGCCAGTTGCGATACAGCCTGGATTCCGAACCAGGGTGTCTGTAGTGGCGCCTCTAGCGCTAAGATGCAGTGCCTTAGACTGCTGCGCCACTCGGGAGCCCGAAGGCGGTCGTTCATTAGCATCGTTAACGGCTAGACAGTGGTAGATGTACGTGCACCGCTCACACTAGATGGGCCATATCCTCTTCAGGAAGTTGCAGGGAATACGAATCACTGATCCATTCTGTTCATGTCTTATCATTTAAAATCACAAATTAAACTGAAAGTGCAAACCACTGCATTTAACCATGGCAAGGTGACTGGGAATATGGTGGCAATCAAACAGGCGAAACGTCAGTATAGAGAGAAAGTGAAGTCGCAATTCAGCGGCTCAGACACGAGACGTATGTGGCAGGGTCTACAGACAATCACGGACGACAAAAGGAGAACCAGCTACGTCGCGGACACCTTTGCCTTGCTTCCAGACAAGCTAACACGTTCTTTGCCCACTTTGGGGATGAAACAGTGCCACCGACGTGACCAGCTACCAAGGACTGTGCTCTCCTTCTCTGTGACCAACGTGAGTAAGACATTTAAATGTGTTAACCCTCGCAAAGCCGCCCGGCCCAGACGGATTCTCTTGCCGCGTCCTCCGAGCACGCGCAGACCTGCTGGTTGGTGTGTTTACGGACATATTCAATCTCTCCCTATCTACTGTCCCCACATGCTTCAAGATGACCACCATTGTCCCTGTTCCCAAGAATACAAAGGTAACAACTAAATGACTATCGCCCCGTAACACTCACTTCTGTCATCATGAAGTGCTTTGAGACTAGTCAAGGATCATATCACCTCCACCTTACCTGTCACCCTAGACCTACTCCAATTTGCATACCGCCCCAGTAGGTCCACAGACGATGCAATCGCCATCACTCTGCACACTGCCCTCTCCCATCTGACAAGAGGAATACCTATGTAAGAATGCTGTTCAGTGACTATAGCTCAGCATTCAACACCATAGTACCCTCCAAACTCATCATTAAGCTCATGGCCCTGGGTCTGAACCCTGCCCTGTGCAATTGGGTCATGGACTTCCTGACGGGCTGCCCCAGGTGGTGAAGGTAGGAAACAACTAGAGGTCGACCGATTATGATTTTTCAACGCCGATACCGATTTATTGGAGGACCAAAAAAAGCCAGTACCGATTAATCAGCCAATTTTTATTTTATTTTATTCTATCGTTTAATTTTGTAATTTTTATATTTGTTATAATGACAATTACAACAATACTGAATGAACAATGAACACTTATTTTTAACTTAATATAATACATAAATAAAATCTATTTAGTCTCAAATAAATAAGGAAACATGCTCAATTTGGTTTAAATAATGCAAAAACACAGTAAAAGTGCAATATGTACCATGTAAAAAGGCTAAAGTTTAAGTTCCTTGCTCAGAACATATGGAAGCTGTTTGTTCAATATTCCCAGTTAAGACGTTTTTAGGTTGTAGTTATTATAGGAGTTATGACGCGTCAACTATTTCTCTCTATACCATTTGTATTTCATATACCTTTGTCTATTGGATGTTCAAGTAGACACTTTAGTATTGCTAGCCTAATCTCAGGAGTTGATAGGCTTGAAGTCATAAACAGCGCTCTGTTTCAAGCATTGCTAAGAGCTTCTGGCAAACACAGTAAAGTTTGAATGAATGCTTACGAGCATGCTGCTGCCTACCACCGCTCAGTCAGACTGCTCTATCAAATATCAAAACATAGACTTAGTTATAATATAATAAACACACAAATACGATCCTTTTGTCATTAATATGGTCAAATCCGGAAACGATCATTTCAAAAACAAAACGCTTATTCTTTCAGTGAAATACGGAACCGTTCCGTATTTTATCGAGCGGGTGGCAACCCTAAGTCTAAATATTGCTGTTACATTGCACAACCTTCAATATTATGGAAAATTCTGGAAAATTAGTTCACAACGAGCCAGGCGGCCCTAACTGTTGCGTATAGCCTGACTCTGTGTGCAATGAACGCAGGAGAAGTGACACAATTTCCCGAGTTAATATTGCCTGCTAACATTCATTTATTTTAACTAAATATGCAGGTTTAAAAAATATACTTCTATTTATTGATTTTAAGAAAGGCATTGATGTTTATGGTTTGGTACATTTGTGCAACGATTGTGCTTTTTTCGCGAATGCACTTTTGTTAAAACATCACCCGTTTGGCGAAGTAGGCTGTGATTCGATGATAAATTAACAGGCACCGCATTGATTATATGCAACGCAGGACAAGCAAGTTAACCTAGTAATATCATCAACCATGTGTAGTTAACTAGTGATTATATGATTTTTTTTAATTTATTTATAAGATAAGTTTAATGCTAGCTAGCAACTTACCCTGGCTCCTTGCTGCACTTGCGTAACAGATGGTCAGCCTGCCATGCAGTTTCCTCGTGGAATGCAATGTATTCGGCCATAATCGGCGTCCAAAAATGCCGATTGACAATTGTTGTATGAAAACTTGAAATGGGCCCTAATTAATCAGCCATGCCGATTTTAATATGTCGACCTCTAGAAAGAACACCGCTGATCCTCAACACTGGGGCCCCACAAGGCTGCATGCACAGCCCCCTCCTGTACTCCCTGTTCACCCATGACTGTGGCCAAGCACGCCTCCAACTCAATCATCAAATTTGCAGATGACTAAACAGTAGTAGGCTTGATTACCAACAATGATGAGACAGCCTACAGAGAGGTGAGGGCTCGGAGTGTGGTGTCAGGGAAATAACCTCTCACTCAACATCAACAAAACAAAGGAGATGATCGTGGACTTAAGAAAACAGCAGAGGGAGAACCCCCTGATCCACATCGCCAGGACACCAGTGGAGAAGGTGGACGTTTTTAAGGTCCTCTGCGTACACATCACCGACAAACTAAAATGGTCCACCCACACAGACAGTGTGGTGAAGAAGGTGCAACCGTGCCTCTTCAACCTCAGGAGGCTGAAGAAATTTGGCTTGTCACCTAAAGCCCTCACAAACTTTTACAGATGTACAATTGAGAACATCCTGTCGGGCTTTATCACCGCCTGGTACGGCATCTGCACCGTCCACAACTGCAGGGCTCTCCAGAGGGTGGTGCGGTCTGCACAACGCATCACCGGGGAAAACTACCTGCCCTCCAGGACACCTACAGCACCCAATGTCACAGGAAGGCCAAGAAGATAATCAAGGACTGCAACCACCCAAGCCACTGCCTGTTCACCCCACTATCATCCAGAAGGCGAGGTCAGTACAGATGGATCAAAGCCGGGACCGAGAGAAGCTGTTTTTCAGTCTATCTCAAGGCCATCAGACTGTTAAATAGCCATCACTAGTACAGAGAGTAGTACAGAGAGGCAGCTGCCTACCTACAGACTTGAAATCATTGGCTACTTTAATAAATGGAACACTAGTCACTTTAATAATGTTTACATATCTTGCGTTACTCATCTCATATGTATATACTATATTATATTCTACTGTATCTTAGTCTATGCCGCTCTGATATTGCTTGTTCATATATTTATATATTCTTAATTCCTTTACTTAGATTTGTGTGTATTAGGTATTTGTTGTGAAATTGTTAGATATTGCTGCAGTGTCGGAACTAGAAGCACATGTGATTGTGGGTGCAGCGAAATGCATCTGCTAAACACGTGTATGTGACAAATAAAATGTGATTTGATTTGATATTCCTCCATTCTTTTCCTTCATTGTGCCTCTGCAGGAGAAGTTGGTTTAGAGGGCAGCTTTTAGCCGCCAAGACCAATCCATAACAATCTGGCAGTCTGCTGAAATCATGCATTATTTATAGAGGGAAGGAAGCTGATCTCGGAACAGCGGCTCTCTGTCTGTAACTGTGAGTGGGGGAACAGCAGGGTAGAAATTATACTGACCTAAGAGCAGCACTTTGACCACACCTTGTGTGTAGCCGTCAGGTATGTGCATGTTTGCCTCTGTCTGTGTTTGCATGTGTATTGTTAACTCGTGCGCATAATGTGCACCGTAGGGCTGCACAATATGGGAAAATAATCAATCAATCAATGTTTTTGTTAACCAAATATTGATATTTGTGATTTTAGTTGAGATTTAGATCGAAACACTTTGGTGAACTGTTGGCATCATAGAAATTAAATCAGTATTGCAATTCTATGGTTGGTGTTTGGCATGACAACTAATGAAAAAACAGGTAGTTAAAAGTTGTTGTGACAGGGTAGGAACCAAAGTGTTGGTCAGTATCCCAGGGGACCCTTGTTACATTGGTGTAAAAAATTAAATAATAATAAGCCTCTTGCGACATATATCAATATTGCAATTTAATTGTGCAGCCCTAGTGCACTGTTTGCATGCAACGGTAGAGGTGGCAGTTAGCCTAGTGGTTAGAGCATTGGACCAGTAACCGAAAGGTTGCTAGATCGAATCCCTAAGCTGACAAGGTAAAAATCTGTTCTGCCCCTGAACAATGCAGTTAACCCACTGTTCCTAGGCCGTCATTGTAAATAAGAATTTGTTCTTTACTGACTTGCCTAGTTAAATAAAGGTTAAATTAAAACATTTATATTAAAAAACGGTTAAACTGTGCTTGTGTGTGCACGCTGGAGGGCCATAGTAGGTGTCCATTTCACCTGCAGAAGACTTGCTCTCTCCAAAACCATTGCTCAATGTCTGGACTTATCTAAATATGGCACTTGCATTGCACTCAATGCTCTATCATGCACCCCCTCTTCTCTCTTTCTGAAACACTGTTTTTTAAATGTAAATCCACATTTACATTGATCCTAATGGCAAGGCTTTCCACCACTGTTTTGTTAACCATTTCTTGTTGAAAAATGTTAATCGTGCTATTCAAGCACTGGCCTTACACGAGAACCGCTCCATTATGTAGCCTAGGCTACTGTCAGACAACCCCTTTGAAGTTGACTACAGTCATAATGTAATAACCGTCAAACGGGTTTGAAGTGGTAATGGCTTTCACTGTCATGTTGTAAAGGTCATGTTTCAAGCGTGTCACTGTCTTAAATGGTTTAGTATTGAGGGGGTTGGGTTGGTTGCAGTTATAGACTATCTCTCATACAGAATAAGTTAAACTGTGTTTTTGTCCTTGGCTCTGAGGTAGGCCTATATCTTTAGGCCTAATAACCTTCCTCCCATAAGTGAGGCCTTAGGCATACTACATCATCATTGTGCGACGTGTGATTGAGCTGCCCTTGCTCATCGACTCACTGGCTTCATTGAATTAGGACCATTTGCCCAGAGGCTTACAGTATATGCTGAAATGAGGTCAGTTTTGCTTTCTCCCTTCTAAATGATTAAGGCTATGAATAGAGGAGGGTAGGCTGATCTTAGATCTGTGTGTACATGTAACTTCTAGAGCTGTTCCGTCGGTCACTTCCAGAGATATCACCTGACAACTAGGGCAAATAACAAGCGCAAGTGTCTAACCAGTACCTTGTTAACCTGGCTTCCAAAGCTATCTCCATCCCTTTAGTTTGTACCATAGACGAAACCCAGTCTGGGCTTATTAATTGGATGAGCACTCTCTCCGTGACTTCTCTTGTGACTGTAAGTGGGATACCGTGGTCATGTGACGCACGCAGTCGTAGCGTCTTAGCCTAGTGGAAACATCACCATTCGCCTTGTTACATCACTCGGAGACCATTGCCCAGGGTCTTGCTCTAATAATGGTTAAAGGATCATTGAACCACAAAGGTATACAGTTAAATGATAAAGCCTAGGAAGCTTGAGATAAGGACGGACTATATTCGTTAAAGGATAGCATAAACAACAGCATACCAAGGGTATGGTTGTCATTCCAGGACGATTATCCTACCTATAGGCAAAAGGTAGCCTGTGTTTGGTCCATTCTACACAGTCTACATTGTTTTATCACTTGCTTGCCATTTTATTTCCAAAACAACGTCTCTTGTTTATGGTCGATGACACAAGCGGTCATAAGACAAGCCTGTGTGTTGTGCGTTGTCATGTGCGGGCTGGATGATGACCTCATCGTTTGCTCTCTATCGACATCCAGACCAAGGGTCATATGATGAACCAACCAACCAGTCCCAAATGTCACTCTGTCCCACACTGTTCAATCCGTTCCCAGAATTACAGCTTTGGAATTAGGCCTAGATGGGACGGTCTCGTTATGTTGGGTATTTTGGTCCCTCATAGCTTGTTGTGAAAGCGTTTGTTCCCGTTCTGAGGCAATCCCAGAGAGTACATCCCACTTTGTTTCTATTACCGTCAACAAGTTTCAAACAAGTTCCACTTTCTCCTTTTATAAAGGATTTGTTTATCTTCAAATAATTAGTCAGGCATTTTATGTATTGCTCTGAGGGGTGTGTGTGTGTGAGCATGTGAGAGAAAGACCCAGAAAAGGAGGGTTAGTGTGTCACACACACATTTGAATGCTTTCATATGATGTGTGTGTGTGTGTGTGTGTGTTAGTCTCTCACCTGGTGGTGTCACAGTGGGGTTATAATCACTAGGTGTGGGTGGGGTTATTGGCCTGCTGGGAAGGCTGACGCTGAACAAGCACAGAGAGACACACAGCATGGCATTCTGTCAGCCTCTACCCACTCAACCCTTTCTCTCCGTCTGGGAATGGGAAACGGTGATTTATATTCAGATAACCATGCAGTCATCTATTCATCCATATAGCCATGCATTCATGTCAACTTGGTAACTTCCAGGAAAGCCTGCATTGATTTTGACGACTCTACCATTCCCTGTCTTCGTTTATGAGGCTACCTTCTAACCTTCCTTGCTTCTTGTATTCTTGTGATATCGTAGACTGTCTGTAGACTCTTACGATCGATTCAGTGCCATTTTATAGGGATCGCCTTGTGATTTTGCTCCCATTTGATCATTGCTATAGTAGCCATGATTTCAGCATTACCCACCCAAAGACTAGGACATAGGATCAGCCTACAGGGTGGTATTTTAGGTTCTCTTTCACCAGCCCTGCAAGCCAGCTGGTCCCTCAGTGTGGTGACAATGCTTGTCACGGAAACTGTGGGTTTCCTGTCAGAGCTGTGTTGGACTCCATCCCCTATCAAAGGACAGAGCTCAGCCAGGGGAAGTCTTTAAGGGCTTAATTAAATTCCCCTCTCATTGATTTGGCCCTGCTTTCAATAAGGATATTGTAGGAATCGGCTACTGTAACTCGGCCTGATTAACTTTTTGTTAATTGCTTAGTGATACGCCTTCGAGTCCTGCTATTGGAGTAGGTTCCTCCTCCAAACCTTGATTTAACAGTCTAATGCCCATTGTTGAACCCATTCTTTGTTCTGGCTGAGTTGAGGTTGTTCGATAATGACACACTATGGGGACATCGTGGACTAAATTGCCTACATGTCTAACATTGCCCTCCTGTTTGTGTAGGTTCATCTGTTTGTAGTTGGGAGTTTGTTTGGTGATGATACAGTATGGGGACGTGTGTAACCTTTGCCCTCTCCCTGTCTATCTCCCTAGGCTGTGACCCAGCAGGAGCACTGCGATGGCCAGCTGCCACAGTAGCCATGCAGACACCGCCAAAGCTCCTCCTCCCTCAGCCTCACGGCCGCCAGCCTTACCCAAGCTCCACGTCCAGGGCTCGCTGTCCCGGAAGTCCATCACTATCCACTTCTCGCCCCTGGGCGAGGAAAAGGAGGAGGAGGAAGAGGAGCTCTATGGGGCAGTTGTGTCCTCTCCTCTTCCCCCTGCTGGACCTATAAAGGACCCAGGCATTGTGACGGCCCTGGAGGCCAGCGAGGATCTGATCCTTGATGGAGCCGGGTTGGACTCAGAGGATCAGGCTGCAGTTCTGCCTATGTTGTCCTCAACTGGTCCTCAAAGCTCCATCACCTCCACATTACCCTCTGAACTGAAAAGCTCCTCTCCTTCCCCTGCCTCTACCTTTAAATCCACTTCCTCCAAGTCTAGTGACAAACCTTTCTTCAGCCTGGTCAAGTCTCTATCCTCTGACATCATTGAGCCTTCTGAAAATGTCTCCATCTCCCCCGCTGCCCCCACTTCCGTGAGCCACCGCCACCTAATGAAAACGCTGGTCAAGTCACTCTCCTCTGACACCTCCCAGGAATCCCCACCTTCCTCCTCCTCCTCGCCCTACCGCCTCTCGGACTCCCGCCTCAACCTGCACCTCTTCAAGCAGTTCACGCAGTCCCGTGCCCCAGTAGGCGTCGTTGCCGGGGGTGACTCCAAGACCGCCCCCTCCTCGACGCTCACCTCCCCAGACAGCCGCAACTTCTTTAAGGCGTCCGTGGAGGCGAGCATTGAGGACACTAAGCGCCGTTTCTCCGAGGCCATCTACGAGCCTCTCCAGCTGTTCAATAAGATCATGGAGGACAAGAGCGGAGGCATTGGCAGCAGTGCCTTTCGGTCCAAAGCACTCTCGTCCAGTGCTTCGGAGCTCACCTGCCTGGCCTCCCTCAACAACGGCCAACCGGAGAGCAACAACAACTACAGCATCAAGGAGGAGGAAAACGGGGACGACTGGGAGTCTGAGGGGACTGGAAACGGAGCCAGCTCTCCAAATCCCACCTCTGACACCAGAAGTCCTAAAATGTCTTCCTCCGCTTCCGCCTCTCTCGGCCTGGACAAGTGCTCCATGTCAGCCCTGGCCAAGCTGGAGGATGAGGACTTCTGCATCCTGTCTAGTGAGGACTTTGAGGATACCGAGGGGGATTATGGAGACACAACGGACAATACATGTAGCCAAGTCAGACTGCCGCCTAGTGGCAGTTCGGAACTATGCAGTGACGACAAGTACGAGGGAGAAGATCCACCACCCAGCATTCCACACTACACCCTGATCATCATCACAGCGCTGGTCTACGGGTACTTCGTGTTGCCCCTGCCCACCTACGTTGGGGGTATGCTGCTGGGAGTGGGACTAGGGTTCATGCTAGCTATCGCTGTGGTGTGGTTGGCCGGACCCAAGCCTTCTGGCAATCGCACCAGACATCCCAGACACCAGGGGAAGCTGAGGAACATGGCCCAGCTGGGCATCAAAGAGCCAAGCATCTTCAAGGTGAGGAACTCCATGATCTTCTTCTAACCTATTGGTTCTCTAACCCCTCTTCAGGGACCCCCAGATGTTCCACAATTGAGTTGTACCCTGGAACTACCACTCCTGATTCACTAAACAAGGGCTTAATGATTAGTTGAGAAGTGGAATCAGTAGTGCTAGATCTGGAATAGAGCAAATTCATTGGACAGGCTGGGGATCGCTGAGGAGAGGTTTGAAATCACTGTAAAACCAATTAACTGAAGATATGCAGAAATCTATGGTCACACGAATAGGCAGTGGTGCTGAACACAACCCCAAAAAGGAATGATTCATAAGACCATGTTATTATTACCTAGCTAATGGCCAGATTTCTGTTCGTTAACAATGAGAGACCTGCTGTGGTAAGGTATCACGTTGAACTTTCCCAATACTTGTGTTATCAGAGCAAAGCTGCTTTTAGACCGACCATTAGAGATCGATTTCTCAAGGTTGACCTGTAATTCACTAGCCTTGATCCCATTGGTGTTCATTGTACATTTTTAAGAAGAAGCCGGGTGACCATCTTGTAGCCTGGTCTTAATTGCGACTAATTATTATTTTAGCTCCTGCTGTGCAATACTGTTTTCATAAAAGCACCTTTAAAAAAACGTCCAATGTTCTCAGATTTTTCAGAAATCCCTGCTGGAGGATTTCCTCCCTGCTTAATCCCTCCTAATTCCAGGAATCCTCCAACTGGGACTTCTTAAAAACCTGTGAACTTTGGGAATTGTGCAACCCTTGTAGAGAATGAATTGTAAGGTCACCGTGAAGTAGGCCTAGATCAGGTCTCCTTTATTACTGACTGATCACCTACATGTAACTGCCAAACTGAAGAAAACACCAACAAAATGTCTTAATAGGGCGTTGGGCCACCACGAGCCGCCAGAACAGCTTCAATGCACCTTGGCATAGATTCTACAAGAGTCTGGAACTCTATTGAAGGGATGCAACACCGTTCTTACACGAGAAATTCTATCATTTGGTGTTTTATTGGTGGTGGTGGAAAATGCCATCTCAGTAATCTCCAGAATCTCCCATACGTGTTCAATTGGGTTGAGATCTGCTGACTGAAACACACACAGACGCACACAGACACCCTATGCTCCTTTGAACCCCCTCTTTCAAAGTCACCGAGGTCTCTTCTATATATTGTAGCCAAAATAATGGGCAAAAGGGGATTTTTATATGTGACACTAAGCATGATGGGACGTTCATTTCTTAACTCAGGAACCTCACCTGTGTTGGCAGCACCTACTTTAAATATACTTTATCCCTCATTTACTCAAGTTTCCTTTATTTTGGCAGTTACATGTACAACGTTTCAGCACCCATCATTAACTGTGACTGGCTTAAAGTCATACTCTAGGATTTTCGCAATGAGGCCATGTATCTACTTTCCCAGAGTCAAACGAACTAGTGGATACCATTTATATGTATCTGTGTCCAGTATGAAGGAAGTTAGAGGTAGTTTTGCGAACCAATGCTAACTAACGTTAGCGCAATGACTTGAAGTCTATGGGTATCTGCTAGCATCCTGTCAAAGCCTCTTATATTATCCTCTTCTAGTCTCCTGACTAGTCTCTCCTCTAGACAAATACAGACGACTGTCGTGACAGCCCACATAAAGTGCCATTCAGAGAAGAAATACGCCTATTTGAGCAGTAAATGAGATCGTCCACGCTTCGACTCTCTCAACGCTTTGATGTCAGAGGGAACAAAAGAGCGAGCCTCCGAGGCAAATATACCTCATCCTCCATTGTTAGCACTAATAGACAATAAATTACCTGAGGGAAGCCAGCTGTGCATTTAGCAGCATTAGCACTCAAATGGATCAGACAGACCATAGCCACTGTGGCTGTATATCATACTCAAAGCCTGTTAGCCTACTTTCTCTTCACTGCTAATGCCCTCCATGGCTTGCCAGGCAGTAGTAGACCCTGTGGAAGAGTGGTCACCCCATGTCCCGTGGCCCTCCTTCCAAATGATGTCACCTCTGGACTGTCAACGAAAGCCAGTCGGTCAGTCACAATATAATGGAGAGGGTTCACTGTCTTGTTTGACCCCCACATATTGGAAAGCTGATGATAACATCACCAGCAGGCAGCACACAAGCACATGAACTGTCAGGCTTTACTGTCCTGGGCTTGGCCTTGTCAGTAAAAGGGACAGTGAATGGTGGTGTTATGGACACAAAGGGGTTAGGCTTTGTTCAGGGCTATAATATGAGAATTTGGTGACAAGTGTCTTCTCTCTCTATCTGTCTCTCGCTCTCGTTCTCCCTCATTCTCTTATTCTCTCACATGCCCTCTCTCCCTGTCTCCTTCTCTCTTTTTTATGTCTTTATTTCTGTCATTCTCTCGCTCTCTCCCATCTCCCTCTTCATATCTAGCTGTGGTAGCAATAGAACCAGCACATCTAGGCCTATATCAAGTTTCCTGCAGGAGACTTGTGTGTCTGTGATGGCAAAGCTCTAGGGGACGTCTTGATCTCTGCGAAGAGGAAGGGACGAGATGAGTCTGGAGGGTTGCATTCTATATGGCACCCTATTCCCTATATAGTGCACTACTTCAGACTCAGCCGACGAGGAGGCAGCACGTTACTAGATGACTGCTGTCGCGATTTTACTACCCTCTTCAATCTATTGCCGTTGGATGAGGCTTTTTATTAGTGGTTCAAGGCTAAACCAGTGGTGCAATATTTCTCTACACATGTTGAAGTTAAATAACGTGAACAATACACTGGTGGTAAAAGTGATGATAGCCGCTAGGAGCAACCAGTTTCAATCATCACCATACCTAACACGCAGTGCAGACCATCAGGGTTGAGGTCAAGTCGTGGATTGTTGTGTGTTTGAATCTGTGACGGCATCACCGTTCTTTTGAAGCGTTTTAGAAGTTACTGGTCCCGTCTGTGGCGTAGGGCATGTCCAGAGATTTAGACTGACTTCATTTCAACCCCTTAGAGTTGATTATGCCTAGTAGTTTAATGAAGCTGTTGGTAGCAGTGACATTAGAAGACACACACATAGGATGCAGTCTAAGCCAGCATGAGTAATTTAGGAGGAAAATACAGCTAGATAAATCAACACAGTTAATTTTCTACCATAAAGTTTTGTAATTGACCTCAACACCAAATATGTTTTGGAAGCTATTTTTTTTTAAACAAATGACTTTTTGACCCACCCACTACATCATTTTGGTCTAACTACACACGTGGGGCGCCCTAGTTCACAAATAGACTGGGTTTTCGTTTTAATACATATTGCTTGTTCATAAATTGAAGTAGAGAGAACGCAAACAAACCCAGGAAAGGAGCTGAAAGGCTATCCGCTAAGTCAGAGACAATGAAATGATTAATTTGGGACTATTGGCAAGACATGCATCATACTTCTCAACAGCCTACTATGAGCATTACCAAATCCTTCTGATCCATCTGTTCTTGACCAACACAGGAGTTTTGATCTCAATTTTGACACAATGATTGGGATTTAGTTTCTATACATATAGACGGAATCAGATGTTCATGCATTTAACATTCATTTGCTTTGTCAGGTGCCTAAAATCATTGTAGTGTCTTTCCGGAAGGGTTCAGCAGTACAGAAGGTTCATACAGTGCATTCGGAAAGTAGTCAGGCCCCTTGACCTTTACCTCATTTTGCTATGTTACAGACAAATTCTAAAATGGATAAAATTATACATTTTTCTCATCAGTCTACACACAATACCCCATAATGACAAAGCGAAAGGTTTTTGTTTTTTTTGCATTTTTTTACATTTATTAAAAATAAAAAAGAACTTACACTTGAAATTGAGCTCAGGTGCTTCCTGTTTCCAGTGATCATCTTTGAGATGTTTCAACAACTTGATTTGAGACCACCTGTGGTACATTTAAATTGATTGGACATGATTTGGAAAGGCACATACGTATCAGTAAAAGGCACATGAAAGCTCATTTGGCATTTGCCAAAAGGCACCCAAAAGACTCTCACACCATGAGGAACAAGATTCTCTGGTCTGATGAAACCAAGATTGAACTCTTTGGCCTCAAATGCCAGGCGGCATGTCTGGATGAAACCTGGCACCATCCCTATGGTAAAGCATGGCGGGGGCAACATCATGCTGTGGGGATGTTTTTCAGTGGCAGGGACTGGGAGACTAGTCAGGATCAAGAGAAAGATGAACGGAGAATAGTACCTTGAGAGAGCCTTGACGAAAACCTGCTCCAGAGCGCTCAGAACCTCACATTGAGGAAAAGGTTCACCTTCCAACAGGGCAATTACCCAAACCACACAGCTAAGACAACGGAGGAGTGGCTTCGGGACAAGTCTCTGAATGTCCTTGAGTGGCCTAGCCAGAGCCTGGACCTGAACCCGATCGAACATCTCTGGAGAGACCCAAAAATAGCTGTGCAGCGACTCTCCCCTTCCAACCTGATAGAGCTTGAGACGATCTACAGAGAGAATGGGAGAAACTCGCCAAATATGTGTGCCAAGCTTGTAGTGTCATACCCAAGAAGACTTTAGGCTTTAATCGCTGCCAAAGGTCCTTCAACACAGTATGAGTAAAGAGTCTGAATACTTACAGTACCAGTCAAAAGTTTGGACACACCTACTCAGTCAAGAATTTTCTTTATTTTTACTATTTTCTACATTGTAGAATAATAGTGAAGACATCAAACAATGAAGTAACACAGATGGCATCATGTCATAACCAAAAAAGTGTTGGCTGCACTTGTTGGCTGCTTTTCCTTCACTCTGCGGTCCAATTCATCCCAAACCATCTCAATTGAGTTTGAGGTCGAGTGATTATGGAGGCAAGTCAGCTTATGCAGCAGTCAATCACTCTCCTTATTGGTCAAACAGCCCTTACACAGCCTGGAAGTGTTTTTTGGGTCATTGTCCTGTTGAAAAACAAATGACAGTCCCACTAATAGCGAAAACCAGACGGGATGGTGTATCGCTGCGGAATGCTGTGGTAGCCATGCTGGTTAAGTGAACCGTTTAATTCTAAATAAACCACTGGCAGTGTCACCAGCAAAGCACACCCACAACATCACACCTCCTCCATGCTTCATGGTGGGAACCACACACACAGACATGCAGAGATCATCTGTTCACCTACTATGTGTTTCACAAAGACACGGCGGTTGGAACCAAAAATCTCAAATTTGGACACATCGGACCAAAGGACCGAGCTGTTCTTTTACCAAGTAGGTCTGTGTTCTGTATACCACCCCTGCCTTTTCACAACACAACTGCTTGGCTCAAATGCATTAAGATGGAAAGAAATTCCACAAATGAACTTTTAACAAGGCACACCTATTCATTGAAATGCATTCCAGGTAACTACGTCATGAAGCTGGTTGAGAGGATGCCAAGAGTGTGCGACGCTATCATCAAGGCAAAGGGTGGCTACTTTGATGAATCTAAAATATTACATATTTTGATTTGTTTAACACTTTTTTGGTTACTACATGATTCCATATGTGTTTTCATAGTTTTGATGTCTTCACTATTATACTAAAATGTAGAACATAGTAAAAATAAAGAAAAACCCTGGAATGAGTGTGTCCAAACTTTTTGACTGGTACTGTATGGTAATGTGATATTTCAGTTTTTACATTTTTATACTTTTAGTAACATTTCTAAAAACCTATTTTTGCATTGTCATTATGGGGTATCGTGTGTAGATAAATGAGGGTAAAAACTATTTAATAAATTTGAGAATAAGGCTCTAACCTAACAAAAATGTTCAAAAAGTCAAGTGGTCTTAATACTTAACGAATACACTGTATAGTCTACTGTACAAATAATTTGTCGATTGATTGATTGACCTGGCTGATTTCTCTATCTCCCCCTGCAGGGCTGGATGAACGAGATAGTGAACTACGACCCGGAGACGTACCACGCCACTCTGACCCACTCTGTGTATGTGAGACTGGAGGGCTCCATCCTGCGCCTGTCCACACCCAACCGCAACATCGCGCGGCGGGCCACCCATAACGAACCCAAGCCCGATGTCTCCTATATCAGCCAGAAGATCTACGACCTCACTGACAGCAAGGTGGGTGCATTTCCTCTAGGTACAGATCTAGGATCAGCTTCCCGTTCCCAATCCTAACCTTAATTAAGGTGACTTATCTGCAGAATATTCTTATGGTTTAACTGTTGAACTCTTGTTATTAGAATGTCTCCCTTCGGACTCTGGTGTCGGCAGCTGCACTTCCTCCCTCAAATGGGCCTCAGTCACCTGGGGGCCCAGAGAGGGGAGAAGTCAGGCTTGTCTGTCACATGTCCCTGTTGCTAAGCAGAATATCAAAAAGAGAATAGGGCAAAGGAGGTCAGAAGAACATTGTTTTCATATGTGTCTTTACCTGTTGCAAACCATGTCAATGGATTTTTTTAAATTTAACTAGGCAAGTCAGTTAAGAACAAATTCTTATTTACAATGACGGCCTACTGGGGAACATTGGGTTAACTGCCTTGTTCAGGCAGGATTTGAGGATTTGATCCAGCAACCTTTCAGTTACTGGCCCACCGCTCTAACCACTAGGCTACCTGCCGCCCCAGGGGACGGCGTGAGTAATGGGGAACCAATCACTTGTCTCCACAATGTCTGTGCGTCAGTCACCCCCTCCTTGGGCCTTGGGGGATATTGTTCTCTCCCCTCGTTCCCTTTTTAGCAAGGTGGAGACTAAGTAACAGCAAATGTTCTTAGTACTGAACAAAACAACTCAGTCTTTGCATTTGGGGACAAGGTCTGGCACAGGATGTGCTGGGTTGGTGTCCGGAACCATTGTACGTCATCTGATGTTGCACCTATATAGTATGTAACCCAGAGGCTCAATCCACTCATTGGACTCTCACTCTATTCACTTTGTGGGTGGTGTGACCAGATCCCTTTATCGATACGTTTTTAATGATGTTAATATCCTGATTGGTGATTGATCTTGTCTCACCTCATTGTTAACTTAAAATATCCACTACAGTTCAACTTCAATTTATGTTCCCATTAGACCCACACAGACACACCCAACTCAAACTATTCCCTCTCTAGATCGATCTTGTGCCCCAGAGTCTGGCCAGGAAGCGCGTGTGGAACAAGAAGTACCCTATCCGCATCGAGCTGGCCAAGCAGGACGACTTCATGTCCAAGGCAGAGGGCGACCGCAGCGAAACCACACACGAGAGAACCACAGCCACAGGAGAGGCCACCGTGGGGACGGAGGAGGCCAAAAGGTCCGGTGGTCCAGAACTGACCCTGTACCTGTTTGGTCGGACGGGGAGGGAGAAGGAGGAGTGGCACCGGAGGATCCTGTTGGCCTCCAAGCCCCCCAAGACGGGGATAAAGAGAGTCACCGATCTGCAGGGGAGTAAGACTGGTGAGTGGATGGATCCAGGTGCCACACACACTCACTCACGGACCAACACACACACTTACACACACATTCTTCCGTACTAGTTATTTACAGGAAGTTATCGCTTGACTCAACATGTCTGGCGCTAGCATGCTTGCACAAATATAGTGTGACAATGTGAAAGCGTCTGAGGAAAGTGCCAGACAACATTTGTATTTCATAATGCACATGCAATATATTGATCCAACTGCATCGTTCTAAAATCTTGTTCACCTTTGACCCCCCCACCATCAGCCTTGAGCTCCCACAGCCGCAGCAGCAGCCGGAGCAGTCTGGACGAGGTGCTAGCGTCTCAGCCCAGGACCAGGGACTCAACAGCAGGCATAACAGCCAAGACCAAGTCCCTACTGGACTACAGTGTCTACATGGCCACCCTGGTAGCACCCGAGACTGGCACTGCCACTGCTACTGCCACCCCCATCGCTGCCACTAGTCCCGTAGTCCAGAGTCCACAGAGTAGCCCTGGGTCGAGCAAGAAGGTATACCTTCAACCCCCTCTCTTATTTCTTTCTCTCTTTTTTTTTACTGTACTATACTCTGTTATACATAATTTCTGTAAATAAATCAAATCACAGTACACAGTTGTGCTTAAGTTAGTATTTATCTCACTTCTTGTGTACCCGCCTACCAGTTGCAGAGCAGCAGCAGCAGCTTTGGCCCTGTCGTTACGCTGGGGGAGGAGGAGCCTGTTGCCTGGGTGAACTCTGTGATTGGCCGGGTGGCATGGGACTTCCTGGGCGAGCCCTACTGGGCCGACGTGGTCTCCAAGAAGATCCAGATGAAACTCAGCAAGATCCGGGTGGGTGGCCTTTGACCTTTCGCCTCTCATCTATGACCCTGTTGTGACAAAGGGCTTGTGTGTTTAAAAGAGCGTTCTTACACTGTTGTATCTGTACTGTATTCTGTTACCACTGAGCTGCATAGGTTCAACAGAGCAGATCAAAGGACAACAACAAAAGAAGGGATGAAGAAGATGAGGTTTATTTGGCTCAGAAGGAGCGAAGAGGGGTAGAGAGCGAGAAGGAGCCATGCATGCCTAAATATAGAAACAAAAAAACGCAAATAAAAAGAGACCAGGGGACTTATGCCTCACAGTGTATCCTTACGACTCTGCAGGGACACACACACACACACACTCTAAATGTCAGCCACTTCCGCTGTGCAGCCCCGCCACAGGACTCAGAGACTCCACACTGGGCTCAGAGAGAGAACCTCATTCCTCTCTCTCTCTCTCTCCATCCCTGTTTTGTATCCTGGTCCTTCGATTATCCCCAATGTTTCATCTTTGGCGTTGTTACTAGCCCCACGATAGTCCTTCGTCTGGTCCTATTCCCAATGTCGTGTGGTGATGTTGGCTGTTAGTCTTGTTGTCTCAGCTAGCCGGCGTGTGGGAGTCGATAGGGGCCTTTGTGGCAGATGAATGACTGGTAGAATGTGGGAGATGTAGAATGAGTGAGTGGCCTGTTACCATCAACCTCTAACTTGCACTTACTATGCAGCTGCAGCTGCTGACCCTTTGTGTGTGTCATCTACTTGACTGTTTCTTTCTCCCCCAGCTCCCCTACTTCATGAACGAGCTGACCCTGACAGAGCTGGACATGGGCGTGGCCACTCCCAGAATCCTTGGCGCCTCCAAACCCTCAGTTGACCATCAAGGTAAGAACCCTGGACGTGTGCTACTGTAACTGTCCATCAACCAAATCCTGACCAGTGAAGAAAAACTGCAATGCATTGTATTTATACACGCACTCAAACACGCATACTGTGCAACTAACACACACACACACTCGCTCAGCCAGGCTCCCACTGTGCAATGTGCTATTAGCAGGCTTGAATTCCACTTCACACAGACCCCATCGTTGGAATTGATCCCCTCCGCTGCGTGGTGCCATCATGGCAGAGGCATCATGTAGAGCTGTGCTGTGTAGTCTGTTTATTAGAATCCCTCTTTCCTTACGAGAAGGCATGAACCGTAGATTCAGTCTAGCACGGCTCTCTATAAGCATAAGGGCAGTATTGTGAGCGTGGGTGTTTTGTATGTCTGTGTCTAACATGTTGACAATTTGGTTGGAGTCATATCAGTACAGGAATTCCAAGTTTTCTTATCTGCGGTGTGGTCTCATGTGATATGAGTTAGTGCTACACAGGTCCAGCATACACACAGTCTCTCTCACACACGCACACTCTCCCCACACACACACACACACACACACACACACACACACACACACACACACACACGTATGGCGCACTGTTGATTTACATCCTCTGATTACTCGCACACGTCACGCTACTGTTTAACACGTGTAAATTTTCTCTCTCTTTTCACACACACTCCATACTTTGCTCTGTCCTGGACCAGGGGACAACACCACCACTGACAGACACGATGTAGTGCTAACTGACAGCATGAACAACAACCAAGAGACCACAGTGACAGCAGATATAGCAATACTAACAATGCTAAGTGCCAACAATAACACCACTGACAGAAACAATGTCATGCTAGCTAACAACAACCAAGAGACCACAGTGACAGCAGATATAGCAATGCTAACAACAACCGTGACAATGGTGAGGGCAACAACGCTAACGCTAACAACTGCAGCAACAAGAACAAAAGACAAGTGTCTTTTTACATAGCCACTTAGCCAGTCATGCTAACAGCAATGATCACAACGACATGCCATAGGCTGGTCATTCATTCAGCATTAGAAAAAGCTATGATGGCGTAGGAGGATAAATATTTGGAAATGGTTAGTGCTGCGCACACACACACACAAATTAGACCATCATATGATCGATAAGTCATGGGAATAGATGATTAATTGAACAAGATGCCAGACTGGTCCGTGTCGGGGATGACTTAGTCTTACAATATAGAATGGAAGCATTATCTAAGAATAAGAGTTCTAACATTGCGTTCATCAACAGAGGGAGAATGTGCAATCCCAGTAGGGGCAATAGCTCAACTCAATACCACAAATTGACAACATTATCAAGGAATATATCTAATAAGAAGAATTAGATCATTATGTTCCACAGGAGTCAACCCAATCCTGATAGACGTTTACTCACTCAGTATGTCATTCATCGATAATGTTGTCAATGAGTGATACTATGTTAGTGAAGCTCTTGTTCAGCGTGTTTTGCTAGTGTGATGGAATGTGTGTTGTGGGCAAATGCCTTGCTAAGTAGAATGTAATCAAGTCCTGAGCTGTTGAGTGGGTCACATGGTTATCTGTTAGACCTGAGTAAATAAAGGCCGAGGTACACTACAGGGGTCATAGACTTGGCTGTTAGTTGCACAACCAGCTGCTCAGTACAGACACGCTGCAGTTTGTATAGCACAGTTGAGCGTAGGTTTGGACAATACATAATATGAATATTACTAGTAGTAAATGCCTTCACTTTGGTAGAGTGACAGTCGGTTTGTTGCTTTCTAGCAGAAGCAGTGTATCTCTCGTAACATCTAACCATCCAGTACCTTACCTTCCGTATTTGCGCAGTAGGTAATCATTATTGGGTGCATACACATCACATGTCATTCCTGGGTACATACACCCTTACGCCCCACAGTATAGATTTTCCTGCGTCTTATTAGTGTGTAAATATTAGGCGAGATGGCGTCATATGATATGTAGATTAGATGCTTTACATCCTAGTAATGGCCAAAGATGACTGGCCCACTGAATGCCCCCACTCCATTGGGGCATGGCCCTCCTATGGCCTCTAAATGGCTAGGGCCCAGTCTTGATTCTGCTTCTCCCATGGGCTTGAGTTAAAGACAGGAAGAGATGAACACTAGTGAAATAATGTGCGTTTCTGTGTCTGGCATTCGGATTGTCGCTTCTCTCTCTCTCTCTTTCTACACATCTCTGTCTTTCTACAGTACCCATCTTTAATTCTCCCAGTTTCTCTGTTCCCTCTCTCTGTTCCTCTCATTCTGTTTCTTCCTCTTTTTGCCAAACACTCTCTGTCTAGGTCTCTCGGTGTCTCCCTGCTGTTCCTCTGTGAGTCACTGCCACCATTGTTTTGTCATTTCTATCGCCCCGCGCTCCGATGTGACTTAATGACAGAGGAAATGGATTCCACCACAGGCTGAGAGGGGAACAGATTCTGTTGGATCAGAGTTGGAGGAATGCACTTCCACTACACTCAGGGGGACTGGGTTATGTTCATTAGTCACCAAACAGTAAAGCATTGAGTGAAATGGGGAGCGGCTACTTGTACTTGTCCAATAAGAATGAACACGAGCCATTTTTTTTTTTTTTGTGGATTGTTAATTTCGTTTTTTTGTGAGTTATGGGTTTAAGGAGTAATCAGCTTTCTGGGAAAATCTTTTTTTATTGCCTGACGTTATGCAATGTAATGTTTTGCAATGTAAGACGTCGTCAATAATATGGTGGTTCGATCCAGCTAGGTTACAGAGTCCCACTATCTCGCAACCAAATGTTACTTAGTAATGATCATATGCTGCAACGTGGTTAACCGTTTCAAAATAGGCCCCCAAGTAAGTAGGTCAATATTTAACTCTCACTAACAGTAGAATTTGCTGTCGTATATAGCTGGACAACATCATTTTATATCAACAAATAACCTTAAATTCATTACATTTTCGTCTCTCAAACATGTTTCAATATTATTTTTATTTTGGCAACCCCACCGCAGTGCCAATCCCCCCCCCCAGCCTGACCACTGACTACCACTGTTCTAGACTGAGGCTAACACACAGCTGAACTGGCAATGTGCAGGTTAACAGACAAATAATTGCTCGAATTCACAAACGTTTGAATAATTTGCATTGGAACAAGTGTATGCAACTATAATGTTTGTTAAGGAAAATATCCTCTAGTTTACATTCTAAAGAAACATTTATATAATCCAGGGAGTTAGAGAGGCCCAGTTTGTAGTGTGCAGCCTGCCTGTCCTCCAGGCAGTTCAAGGTCTCTGCCTTCTGCCCTTACTGGAACTGCTGGGCAACCGCGATCAATAAAACTCACTGGCAGTGGAATAGAGGGTGGACCAACGTCTGTCTCTCTCTCTGTGTGTGTGTGTGTACTTTCCTGCGTGCTTTCACATTGGCATCCTTCCTTCCTCTGAGCCTGTATGCATGGGAGTGCTCCGCTCGTCTGACTCGTCACCAGGCCAGCTCACCCCAATTAAGCCAGAGTTGGCCTTTCTATACTGCTCTCGCAGCTAGCGATTTGGGGCTCCTCTCCCCACGCCATCAGCCCTGCCTTCCCTAACGCTGTCGGACACAGCCTTATTATCGCCAGGGCCACACAGGGTTAGGCAAGGGCCACAAGTCTCCGGGCTCTCTCTCTCTTTCACACCATGGGGATGTGGACGGAGTAGGTCTGATTGGACAGGGAAGGGGTGTGTTTGTTTGCGTGCCTCTGGTGTCACAGGGCTGCCTTGTGGTCACTTAGCACAGCTAGCGTTCAGGCTTGGAGAGGACGGTGTTGAGAAAGAAGCACAGCTTCTCCAACCCTTCCCTCTGGGAGTGTTCACCCCGTAGGGGAATGGTGTCACTAGTTGGTTGTCATGCATAGTTCCTCGTTTTCTCAACCTGCTATGTTTCTGTGAAAGCAATACAAACAGTGAGGCTAAAGGTCAGCCCGGCACATTGATGGCTTGCTGGTTTATGAGCTTTCAACTCGAATGCTACTCTCTTTATGATTTTCCTTTCACTCAAGCATAGTCCTAGATAAACTACTTTTGGATGAAAGCCTACAAAAAAATTGGCCTACAATATGAATTGAAAATGAATATAATACTCAATGCTAATTACATTTGTACAGAAACCTTGTCTGTCTAGCTATCAAGTTTCTTTTAAGTGTAAGTAGGCCTAACATCTGTCATTTCAAAGCACCTTCAGTGGTCTTTCTGTACACAGTGTTCTGTGACATGCCATGATAAAGAAGACCATGTGATGTAGAGAATGTATGTTATTCAATTAGACTCGTACAGAGCTTCACTGTTTGGAGGGGGATATGAGTCTCCAATTGTCCAGTGTGTGTATACTATGTACAGTGCATTCGGAAAGTATTCAGACCCCTTAACTTTTCCCCCCACATTAATGCATGTTACAGCCTTATTTTAAAATGGATTAAATTGTCGTTCCCCCCCCCCCCCCCCTCATCAATCTACACACAATACCCCAAATGAAAAAGAAAAAAACGTTTTTTTGAAGTGTTTGTGTATACACTACCGTTCAAAAGTTTGGCATCACTCAGGCCAGCATCCCAGAGTCACCTCTTCACTGTTGACGTTGAGACTGGTGTTTTGCGTGTACTATTTAATGAAGCTGCCAGTTGAGGACTTGTGTAAATGTAATATTTAATTTTTTTGTTTGTATAAATAAATGAAAACAAGAAATATCACTTTTACATAAGTATTCAGACCCTTTGTTGAATCACCTTTTGCAGCGATTACAGCCTCAAGTGTTCTTGGGTATTTCTCCCATTCTTCTATGCAGATCCTCTCAAGCTTTGTCAGGTTGGATGGGGAGCGTCGCTGCACAGCTATTTTCAGGTCTCTCCAGAGATGTTCGATCTGGTTCAAGTCTGGGCTCTAGCTGTGCCACTCAAGGACATTCCGAGACTTGTCCCGAAGCCACTCCTGCGATGTCTTGGCTGTGTGCTTAGGGTCGTTGTCCTGTTAGGTGAACCTTCGCCCCAGTCTGAGGTCCTGAGCAGGTTTTCACCAAGGATCTCTCTCTACTTTGCTGTTCATCTTTCAATCGATCCTGACTAGTCTCCCAGTCCCTGCCGATGGGAAAAACATCCCCACAGCATGACGCTGCCACCACCATGCTTCATCGTAGGGATGATATTGGCCATTTGATGAACATTGTCTGGTTTCCTCCAGCCTTGAGGCTTTAAATTCAGGCCAAAGAGTTTAATCTTGGTTTCATCAGACCAGAGAATCTCGTTTCTCATGATCTGAGAGTCCTTTAGGTGCCTTTTGGCAAACTCCAAGCGGGCTGTCATATTCCTTTTTTTACTGTGGCTTCCGTCTGTTAGAAGGTGAACCTTTGACCTAGTCTTAGGTCCTACCCTAACCAGAAACCGTGAATAGATGGTAGCAGTCCCGCGAAACTGGAAGTGCGAACCACCGCATTTAACCATTGCAAGGTGACTAGTAATATGGCAGAATATAAACAGTGTAGTTATTCACTCTGCAAGGTAATAAAACAAGCTAAATATCAGTATAGAGATAAAGGTGAGTCGCAATTCAACGGCTCAGACATGAGAGACATGTCCTGAAGGTCCTGAGCGCTCTGGAGCAGGTTTTTCCATCAAGGATCTCTCTGTACTTTGCTCTGTTCATCTTTCCCTCCATCCTGACTAGGGCAAAGTTTCACCTATCCCTCACATCTCAAGGATAATCAATGGAAACAGGATGCACCTGTGCTCAATTTCCAGTCTCATAGCAAAGGGTCTGAATTCTTATGTAAGTAAGGTATTTCTATTTTCACTTTGTCTTTATAAGTTATTGAATGTAGATTGAGGAAAGAAATGTAATTTAATCAATTTTAGAGTACGGCTGTAACGTAACAAAATGTGGGAAAAGGGAAAGTCTGAAAACTTTCTGAATTAACTGTATGTGTCTGTGTTTCGTCTATTGATTGACTGTCTGATTAAGACGGATAGAATTCCCATCATTCCTGCTGTAGGAGAGGTACAAGTGGTGTGTTAGTGGGAAGTCTTACTGTGTTGGCAAGAGAAAGTGTGTGTTCTCTCTCGCTCTCTGTCTTGCAGGCTTGTGTGTGTGTGAGAGAGAGCATCATCTATCAACCCATGAGTGCCTCCTAGTGGTGTAAAGTAGCACTCTCCCAAAGTACAGTACCATGATGTGTGTGTGTTAGCGTGTGTGTTCACGTACTGTGCTGCTGTGTAATATTGTGTGTGATGGGCCCCCTGTCGGAGAACCCAGGCCTGCCCCATGCGAGGGGGGCTTTGGGCCGGGGCCTTGATAGGAGATTTCTCTAACCCAGATTAGCAGGGCTGGGGCTTTCAGAAGAGAACCATGTTTATACAGCGAGCAGCACCCCGCTGACATCAAACGAGCCCTATGAGGGGTATCGCACGGTGTCCAACTGTTTCCCCTCTGTTCAAAGGGTCCTGTGATCTCTCCCTCTTTCTCTCTTTCTCTCTTTTTGTATCCCTCCCTTCGGTTCTCTTCCACTGTCAGGCAATGAGAGAAAGATGGAGGGAGATTTGAGAGAGGGATGAATGTGGGGGTCCGAGATGCTAGTGGGAGAGGACGAGGCAGGGGAGCGAGAAAGACTGTGCGAGGGAGGGAGGCAGAAGTGAATGGCAGACTGAAGGCTAGTGTCCTGGAGCATTCGCCACAGACTGAGAACCTTTAGCCATGTCTACTCAACTTTTAGGCTCTGCAGATCTGGAAAGTTCATCACTTAGTGTCATTTCCAATTACTTTACCTGAAGCGCTGCTTTTAAGCGCTGATATTTTTCAAACTACAGTCAATGGTGGTAGGTTACTGATCAAAGCTGGTTGAAGTAGTTTGGTTTGTCAAAATGATCATCTGATGTGCGTTCTTCCACTCCATTGTGATTCCTCTAAACGCACACTGAGATGTGTCATTGCGACTACACACACGGACACACAAACTTGTCGTCCCCCGCCCCACACAGATACTCACACTGGCCTACGTCTGTCTGTCTCTCTCCCCCAGGTCTGTGGTTTGACTTGGAGATTTCGTACAGCGGCTCCTTCCTGATGACCCTGGAGACCAAGATGAACCTGATCAGACTGGGGAAGGACGGCGACTGTATGCGCATCAGAGACATCAGCAAGGATGGGTAAGGGGAAGGAACGGTCCTCACTAACACAACACTGACTGGTGTGTGACCTACTCTAATAATGATTCTAAACTTTCATGATAGGTTTACGGTGTAGGGTTAACAGTATTTTAACTATGAAACATTTAATGAACGTAATTGCTCTCAAGGGTGGAATAACCTTGTTTTTCCACAGTAAACGTTTGTGTAGCCTACTCGGTGTATGGGAAGTATGAGACATTCTCTTCACTATCCAGTCGGATATTAACCTTATTCAAAGCTGCTTTGTCGACAAATTCGCACTGACGTTTTGGTTTTCTTGAAACAACTGTTAAAGGTTTATAATGTTTTCCTCCTCTGAACACATGATAATGACAGAATTAGCTTTCCCCGGGGTCAGGGGTTAGCTACAGTTCTCTTTTAACTCGTCTTCTGTACACTCTACCCTTTTCTCTGTCCTTCCTTCCCTCTGTTCCTGGACGCACCCTTATATGGATGTTTTCTTCACCTGGTGAGTGCAGAGTTTCTCTGGGGCCTTCTCATTTCCATTTTCGTTCCATTTCAATCTGTTTTTGTGGTAATTTCATTACATATAGCTTCCATCCTATCTAACTGGCATTGTGAATGGGTTCATTTTGTCAGTGTTCAGAATCTGTGTGTCCTCATGTGAATTCTAAAACAAAGGGGATCTCAATAGGACGCATCAGTCCATACTCAGTGTTTTCCATTAGCGCCGGCTGAAGCTGTCGGCTAATCAGCCCATTAGACTCATTTTCAGCTTGCTACATTTTCCACTTCATATTAACTACGTTACTTTTCATTTAAAAGTTTAAATTCGCTAGTCCGTCGAGCCCTGTCGCACTCGAATGAACGATATGCATCTTCTAAAGAGCTGTTGATAGGATAGGCTCCTGTCAGTCACGAAGCGAGCGATGACAGGGAAACGCAGCAGAGAGGAACATGCAAAGCGAGAGGTTTCACTCTCACCAAAATCTTTCCAAAATAATCCCAATGCGTTTCTATACGATTATTTTGGACCTATGCTTGTCGCCTGTCTTTCCTTGTTTGGGGATGACGACTCCCATTGTTAGGGCAGAGACATGAGAATCTCGTCATTATATACAGATCTCTGGTTGCAGTCGAATTTCTTTACACGGAGTAGGTAGAGAGCGTGATGCTCGTGAATTTGCATATCCTATGTAATATACAGTTGAAGTCGGAAGTTTACTTAGGTTGGAGTCATTAACTCATTTTTCAACCACTCCACAAATGTATTGTTAACAAACTATAGTTTTGGCAAGTTGGTTTGGACATCTACTTTGTGCATGACACAAGTCATTTTTCCAACAATTGTTTACAGCCAGATTATTTCACTTACAATTCACTGTATCACAATTCCAGTGGGTCAGAAGTTTACATACACTAAGTTGACTGTGCCTTTAAACAGCTTGGAAAATTCCAGAAAATGATGCCATGGCTTTAGAAGCTTCTGATAGGCTAATTGACATCATTTGAGTCAATTGAGGTGTACCTGTGGATGTATTTCAAGGCTTACCTTCAAACTCAGTGCATCTTTGCTTGACATCATGGGAAAATCAAAAGAAATCAGCCAAGATCTCAGAAAGAAATTTGTAGACCTCCACAAGTCTAGTTCTTTGGGAGCCATTTCCAAACACCTGAAGGTACCACGTTCATCTGTACAAACAATAATACGCAAGTATAAACACCATGGGACCACGCAGCTGTCATACCGCTCAGGAAGGAGACGCGTTCTGTCTCCTAGAGATGAACGCACTTTGGTGTGAAAAGTGCAAATCGATCCCAGAACAACAGCAAAGGATCTTGTGAAGATGATGGAGGAAACAGGTACAAAGTATCTATATCCACAGTAACACGAGTCCCATTTTGACATAACCCGAAAGGCCGCTCAGCAAGGAAGAAGCCACTGCTCCAAAACCGCCATTAAAAAAAGCCAGACTACGGTTTGCAACTGCACATGCAACTGCACAAAAAGATTGTACTTTTTGGAGAAATGTCCTCTGGTCTGATGAAATAAAAATAGAACTGTTTGGCCATAATGACCATCGTTATATTTGGGGGGAAAAGGGGGAGGCTTGCAAGCCGAAGATCACCATCCCAACCGTGAAGCACAGGGGTGGCAGCATCATGTTGTGGGGGTGCTTTGCTGTAGAAGGGACTTGTGCACTTTCCAAGCTGTTGAAAGGCACAGTCAACTTAGTGTATGTAAACTTCTGACCCACTGGAATTGTGATACAGTGAAATAACCTGTTTGTAAACAATTGTTGGGAAAATTACTTGTCATGCACTGAAAAATTAGTTTGAATAACTCCAACCTAAGTGTATGTAAAACATCTGACTTCAACTCTGTGTTTGTGTATATATATATATATATATATATATATATATATATATATATATACTTCTCTCCACAGAACATTAACCGTGTGTAGGTATATGTGGAAAGATGGATACAAATGTTTTGTTGGGGGGGGTTCACACAGCTCAAGCTGGGGAGAGGGGGTTTCACACCTAGCTCGGCTATTAGACAATTCTTTAATAAAGGGTGAATAGTCTATTGTTCAGCTATTCGCCCATCTTGCTACGTTTGTGAAAAACTAATAACAATGCTTTTCCCCCTTTCCACATGTTAAAGATTACAATTGATAAAGGTTTTTTAGCCACAATCGGCCCCAACCCCAATTAATACATTTGGGAACAGCCTTCGGACTAGAATGTTGAGGGTTCGAAGCCTGCTCCCTGCTTGTTTCATTACATTATTATGCCAGTCTCAGAGCAAATAGCCTGGATTGTTACTCCCATCTCGTTCCTTGCTCTCTTCCACGCTTCATTCAGCACGCTTGTGGGCGTGCTGGCAGGATGTACTGGTTTTTAAAATCTGTATATATGAATTACAAATTAGCCTTTACTTAAATCATGTTTCTAGTCTATTGCATAGTTACAATGTGTATCATTGATGTCCCAGGAGCAGGAGTAGTAAACACTGTTTAAGTGTATAATTGTAATACATACATGCAGACACAGCATCATTCAAAGAATGGAGTTTGATACAGCTGGTATTGGATATGACTGGGGAAAAAACCTGATAAATAGCGATTTTTGTAAAATTAACTTTGACAAAAAAATATGCACAATCAATTGTCTCTACATTAACTAACATATTCCTCTTAATTGTTCATTTTTTGCTTGACTCGTTATGTATGACATTATAACGATTTACATCTGCTTCCCCCGTAATGTTTTGTCAGTCACCACGGACGAGTGGCTCGCGTCAAATTCGTCATTGGAACCACTCGATATGACTGGTCATATAAAAACCTTGGGACCTAAATGCATAATGAGGACTCTAACTCCCCCTTGTGGTGGTCTGGTGCAATGAAGCTGTGACGCTGGGTACCTCTAAGTCCCGCTCGCATCTTTTAAAGGAGGAACCACTGTATGAACAGGCTTTGTAGTTCTAAGAGTCAGCTTTCCCTCTGAAAACAATGGGGATGAATCCATACTGAATCATGTG
The DNA here is from genome assembly GCF_029448725.1 of Salvelinus fontinalis. Lineage (NCBI taxonomy): Eukaryota > Metazoa > Chordata > Actinopteri > Salmoniformes > Salmonidae > Salvelinus > Salvelinus fontinalis. The sequence continues at coordinate 22,458,272 of NC_074704.1, read as the reverse complement.
TGTGTGTGCGCCAGGTACAGACCACGGACGTACTGCCTAGCTGACAGTGATGAGGAGTCATCCAGTGCTGGGTCCTCAGACGAAGAGGATACTTCAGAGGTCACCAATGACGTCCCTGGAGCAGAGGGGTGAGTATTTACTTTTACCCTGATTATTTACCTTGTAAAGTACCTTTCCGTACTACTTTCATGTAATCCAGACTTGATCTTAATGTAGACTTTCACGTAATTCAGACTTTTACATAAATCAAGGTAGATTTGCGCGACAAAGTACAACCCCTAAATCTCTCCTCTCCTTTAGATACACGGGGGGCCGCCAGCCCAGTAAGATCATGCGCTTCGTGGACAAGATCGCCAAGTCCAAGTACTTCCAGAAGGCCACCGAGACGGAGTTCATCAAGAAGAAGATGGAGGAGGTGTCCAACACGCCCCTGCTGCTCACCGTGGAGGTACAGGAGCTCAGGGGCACGCTGGCCGTCAACATCCCACCCCCGCCCACTGACAGGATATGGTATGTTCTAAACAGCTTCATATAGTTATACATCATACCTCTGCCCAGCAACAGGATATGCTACACCCCAACACATTAATTTCCACCACAATACATAATGAATACACTTTAATATTATATTATCGGGGTGTCAATCAAACACGTGTTGGCATACTTGTGCATTAGTTAATTATGTTCCGCAATGCACTTGTGCCCTCTGCTGGTGACTGATCACATCCCTGGAAAACTGACATTTTGTGTGCCTTATTATTCTGAGTAACCTTTACCATTAACTTGCCCACATAGTACAATAACAAATGGCTCAGTGCTGCATGATCTGTTATAGTTGAAATCTACACTCTGGTGTTTCTCAAGTGTGTTTGTTGACTCTGTTTTGAATCGCAGGTATGGTTTCAGGAGTCCACCCCACCTGGAGCTGAAGGCTCGGCCCAAACTGGGGGAGAGAGAGGTCACACTGGCCCACGTCACCGACTGGATCGAGAAGAAACTGGACCAGGAGTTTCAGGTATGTGTGTGTGTGTGTGTCTGCATGCCTGTGTGTGCGTAATACCGTACTTTGTCCAAACTGTATGTCAGCATACTACATCAAATGTAACATCTCTGAATCTCTCCCATCTTCTCTTCGACGTAGAAAATCTTTGTCATGCCAAACATGGACGACCTGTGGCTGACCATCATGCACTCTGCCATGGACCCCCGTTCTTTTGGAACGCCCTCCACCTCCACAGCCGATACGACCCAGAGGGAAACGGAGCCCTCCGAAACAGAGGGGGGCGCCACTAGCGGCATATGAAGGATTGTTTACAGTATTTGCCTGAAACGTGTGAATTAGAATGGGAGCCAGGGTGCCTTGTAGTAGTATAAGGCCTATTGGTGCATAAGGACATACAAAAAGACTTCTGTTACCACATTGACATTCCAATAGCTCCATACTTAAGGGTCTTTTTTGTCACTGGTAGAACAGGATGACCTCAGTCATCAGATGAACTTTGACCTTTAACAAGCTCACTGACCGAACGAGACAGGTCAGTCAACCAACCAGGAAGAGAAACACTAAAAACAAAAAATAACTATCTGCTCTGTTCTTTAATTTGTGTAGGATGAACAGACTTAGAAAAGTAGATTTTTCTCAGAATGGCACAAATGTAACAGTGATACAACCTTTGACAGGGGCAGGTTAGACGCTAGGGGTATAGGTGGAGCGGTGTGGAGAGTTTTTGTGCGTTATGAGGTTACACAGTGTCCTATGAACACATGGTTATTTCACATTCACCGTTCACCTTATGTCCTAGATAGACAACAACTTTTGTTTGGGGACCCAAATCAAGAGAGAGAATGAGGTGAAAAGAAATGGTTGAATGAGACATGCCACCGCTAGATTATACTTTTGTTATTGTGCGGGTGTGTCTGCAAGAGAGTGCATGTGTGTGTGAAGCCTGACACTAGAAGCAGGAGTGCATACTTTTGACAATGTCACATTGGCATCAAATGCACCCTATGCTTTGTCCAGGTGAACACTAACAGTATATACACATATATTGTGTTGTGACCCCACATCTCTTACTGCTCGGGATAGGCGTTCCCCTTTACCACAGGCCTAGAATCAGATTACCCCAAATCCTAACCATTTCGGGGATGAGAACATGTCTGGCCCTATAGCAGTGGTAAGGGGGAAAGTTCCCCTCTTAACTGTACACCACACCTTTTTATATGCAAATGATCACTGTGTCCGTATCTGTATGGAAGCAGCTATATGAAGCCCCTCCCCTCAATTTTCTCTGGAAGCCAATGCTATAGGGTTAGCCGTCATTACCTAGGCAACACGTGTCTTTAATTCACTAATGCCTATGCAAGTTCCTTGCTAACTAAGGACGTAGACATGAGGTGAGCAATGAGAAAATAGTATATATATATAATCTTTTAAAGATGTGTATTTCTGAAAAGATGTACATAATGGGGTTAACACTTTTGTTGAATGTATGTATGGCTACATTGACATTGGACTGTTTTATAGTTTGTTGTATGGAAACTATTCCTAACCAATCACATGGATTATGCTGATTGGGGTATGCCAAGTATTGCACAACTAAAACAGAAGTTTTGATTTATGTTTTCCTTGTAAACACTATTAATGAAATCGTATCTACAGACATGTATTGCATATTTGCAGTGCTATTGTGTTATGCTCTCTCTAGCATGTACAATACCCATGGCACATGTTGAGACCATTCCTGTCGTACTCGGCACAACTTAGGTTTTCATGAATTTTTTTTCAAATGATGTAGGAAGTGTTATGTATTTTTTTTAATTTTTTTTTTAATGTTTTTTCAAATGGCCATCATCAACAGTTGCCAATGCTTGGAAATGAGCCCCCTTGCCAGACGTGCTAAATGACACTTGGTAGAGTCAAACTAAATGTTGCAGTGTGCCCTTTGCCAAAACCATCATTAATATTAAAATAAACGGTTAACTGTCTCAAATCATCACTATTGAAGTCTGAATCACCTTCTATACTCTACGGTTATGTTTTCTTCATTTTGAAGTTAAGTTTTAAATGCACAGTTTTAGCATTGGATTTGTTTACATGAATTCCTATTTGTGTTTCGTTCCATTTATTTGTCAGGATGCTAAAACACTGTTGTAGAATGTCCTTGATGAAGGAATATCCTTTTAACTTTCCTTCTACTTCTAATTGGTTTCTTGTTCAGTTTTCGTTTTATCAATCGTTCAGTTGGTAATATTATTATTGGAACCCTTGATAAAGATGAGCCAAAAATACTAAAATAAATTATACAAATACTGCGCTATATTGCATGCAATTTTATGTTGAAAATGTGATTATTGTATGTTAACACAATTGCTCAGAGAAAGAGATTTAGTTTAAAAAGTAATAAAACAATACTCAAAAAGATAGGCGTCAAAGTTATTGGCACCCCTGTTTTCAGTACTCCAGCATCGTACCTTTGTGGGATAAGGACACTGGGCCTTTAAAGAAAAAGATTAGAGAACACAGTGGGAGGGATCTTGGACCGTTCATCCATATAGAATCTTTCCAGATCCTTGTTAAGGGGAGGGTGCTGAGACTTGAAAACAGGGGTGCCAATAATTTTGACACCTTTTTAAAGAATGTTTTATTGTTAAGCAAAATCTCGTTCTCTGAGCAATTTTATTAGTATAAAAAAATAGAATTCCCCAGTTCTTTTGGAGTGTACAATATAGCTCAGCATTTGTATTTATTTTATACAGTCTTTTTGCTCATCTTTATCAAGGGTGCCAATAATTATGGACCTGAATGTAGGTCTAGTACCAGGTTGGAATTAGAATGTTTTGTAACGCTTTGTCTGCTTTTCTGAAATACAATGACAGAATGATGATGTGAATAGCACATCAGATTTATATAATAAGAGTTGATGAGTCTGCAAATAGATGGAATATTTAGATTAAGGACAAATTTGTTGAGCCTCATCCTTGTCTACTGCTTGGCTGAAACGTGGTCTCTTAGTTGGGAGAGACCAAGATTCCCTAAAGGAAGTTCTTTAAAATAATGCCTTTTTATTTTTACAAATGTTGATTTAGCAGGCCTTGTTCTTTTCTGTTATCGATTTTGTACGACTGAATTGCAATGGTATTGTGGTACAAATGATAAAAAAAATATCAACGTGCTTTGTAATTATTTGCTCTTGATTGAAATAAAGATTTTTTTAATTAAACAATTTTTTGTCATATACTGAAGTTATTTTGATTGCACAGTCACATGCCATGCATCTATATTTAAAATGTTCCAATTCCATTTCTGATAATCCATGTACTGCAAAGTTTGAATAGTCCACAAATTTCAATATTCAACAGGGGCGGCACTATCCAATGACTAGGCTCTATCACGGAAGTTAATCGTTTCCTAGCAACGCCTGGCCGGCTGACAAACAGAGGTGAGTAGCTGTTTTTAGTTTGCAAATTCAATTTCGTATTTCGAGCTACAAGAGTATTTGTTGTTGCTGAAGAGGTGATAAAGCAGCCGTAAGGTTTAGTAACTTATGCATTCGAGAACATTTAAAACATTCTGGTATTCTAAAGCTGTTAGGCAATCTAGCTAACGTTAGCGTTAATAGCATATTAACGGATAGGCACGCTATCTTGAAGACAAGTGAATAGCAGTATTCCATGAGAAATAATGCGCGTAGTAGGCATAGCCATCATAGGTATCTGTCTTATTTCATTTTTAAGCAAAGGTACAGTATGAGGGCCTAATGAATGATTGTCTTCAACTTCATAACGTTAGTGAATATTTAAATATTTGTGTCTACTCTGTCATGTCTTCCCAGGTGATGACAGGAGGCTTTGTCAGCCAACTTTTAAATTTGCATTATTGCTTCAATACATTATTTTCATTCTCTGACCTTTCAGTTCTGAAGAGATAACTCCTTAATAACTCAAGAAGCAGGTAAGGCTTTCAATGAAAGGGCGTTAAAAGAGCAGGTGACATTATTTAGGGTACACTCTTATCCAGAGCGACTTACAGGAACAATTAGGGTTAAGTGCCTTGCTCAAGGGCACATCAACTGATTTTTCACCTAGTCGGCTGGGGGATTCAAACCAGCAACCTTTCGGTTACTGTCACCAAAGCTCTTAACCGCTAGGCTACCTGCCTACATGACTGCAATGAAATCCAATGTTGTCACAAAGGCAACCTTCTTGTAGTGCTGACAGAGTCAACCATCTTGGTTCCCACTGAGTCCAATGGAGGGAGGAGGAGAAGAGGAGAGGAGGGGAACCCCGCCACAGGAGGGGAGGTACGATGAACAGCCAGGTGGTGCTGACGAGGCAGCAGAGGACTCTGGGGTTACTGTGCTACCTGTGCAGGAGGTTTGTGAAAGATACTACTCTACAGTACAGGATATGTTTTTTCACACGTTTCTCAAGTTAGGATTTGTGACTCTAATGATATTGTATCATCTGCGTTTTATTTGTAATCATTCAAAATCATGAAACTATTCCCAAAAGACGACATAGGCATGATTTAGGCAATGGTCCAATGCACATAATTAAATATAACACTTTATTATTTGTATTGTAACTTTATGGGTCAAAAAGTGACTTCCTGAGTGTCCTCCTGTCTGTCCTCCATGCAGGGTGGATCAGCAGAGCAGTCAGACAGAGAGCAGGCTGAGGCGGGGGCTGGTTACCCAGTGTCACAGTCAGGAAACAGTGGTACAGGCGCAGCCAACCCCGCCAGCAACTCAGGTCAGCTGGGTTTCAATAAGAGGGAGGGATAGAACAATGGTGGACATTTTTAACTGATTTCTATGTCCTTTGTAATTGACTCGGGCACTGTGACTTGTCAAGCACGGTATCTGTTGAGGAGTGATCATGAAACATTGTTTTTTTGGGGTGCCAGATAACGGAACGATGCCCTTGCCGCCTCACCCCTCATTGCACCTCTCAGTCCGCCTCTCTGACAGCGATGGGGACGGGTTACGCAGGGCGGCGGAAGAGAGCGATGAGGAAGATGAGCTAATCGTGCTGGACCCTGAACACGTAAAGCAGTTTTCCCGCTTAACATCACTGCTAACATGGTTTTAAATAACTTAAGGTTTAAACCCCGTTATGGTTATCAGATGAACGTCTTACTGTGGTTTCTCCTATCTGCCTGCAGCCGCTGATGAGAAGGTTCCAGACTGCACTGAAGAACCACCTCCATAAGCAACTGGAGAGACTCAACATGGATTTGCGCGAGAAGGTACAGTAGCTCTCTTCTTCTGAAGCAAAGTCTCTTCATCCTTTACAATGATACACAATCAAATCAACATGGACATCCACTTTACAGTATACATGCAGTACGATTCATACCATTCATAGGTCCCCTTTTTGAAGTCACTCCTTTTTCCCAGGAGAGGGCGCCCTTGAATTGTTTTGTCTCAATCTCGAAACGTGACCCTGTGCTTTCGTTTCAAAAAACAGAATAAGCTAATCGGCAACTAGAAATGATCTATAAGCGACAACAATTGATTCACAAGGATTAATCACTAATGTTATAACATTAAAAAAACATTCACTGGCCTTGCAGTGCATTTCTAATGCATTTGCCCTATGCAATTCTGACCCCAACATATGATCTCTTTCCCTCCCCTCCTCCACCCATCTCCCTAGATGGCCATAGAGAGGTCTGAGAGCGACCACCGAGAAGAGCTGGGCGTGGAGCTGTACGGCATACAGCAGGAGCTGGCCAGACTCCAGGCCTGTCTGGAGGGCCGTCACGAGACCAACGCGCAGGCGGCCGCCCAGCGCAGACAGGCCCAGGATCAGCTGGAGGGGGTCCGAAGCCAGTACCGCACCAGAGCCAGCCAGGCCGGCAAGCAGAGGTCACACGGTGAGACCCATGAAGATACACAGTTAGTATCTATTTTTTAATTCTGTGCTGAGACCACTCACTGACTTGATGGGGACAGACACTATACAAGGATCGTATTAATACTTAACAACTGTTCAGGAAACATAGACACATTGACTCATCAACTGTCATAAAGCACAAGTTTCTGTGAACGTAGGGTGTTGTCACTTTGTTACAGATGTAGGATCTTCATTTGATCACTCTTTTGTTGTCTGCGCCACAGGAAATGCAGATAAGCTTTGGGATTTACATCAATTCACTGAAAACCCACACTAACACCAACACAATTGCACTTTTCAGGTAACCTACTTTTGGCCAGCTAATAGCTTAACCACCGATCAAGCAACATTATGCGCTTATTTTGCTGTGACAATATAGGTCAAATTAAGATCCTATATCTGTACTATGGCTCGGGCCAGGAGTTTTTCTTGACCTAATCAAGGGAAAAAATCAGGACCCTAGCCTAGTTATAATAGTCCATAACGATATAAAGGTTTTCCTGGTCAGGTGACATAGTCAGGAAAAACTCCTGTCCCTAACTACGTCTATCACCTCCTTCTTCAGTGTCCCAGCTGCAGAGTGAGGTAGAGAACCTGGCACTGCGTCTGTTCTACATGCAGGAGGTCAACGCCGACCTGCGCTCTGACATCACGGCCATGAAGAACGCCTCGCGCAAGGCCTACTCCGAGAAGACCCAGGCAGAGGAGCAGAAACACAAACAGGTCAGGACACACGCCTTCCTTCTTTTACAACTGATTCAAGATCAGCTGATTGGCATGTTAGTTCTAATGTTAACCGAGCTGAGCCAAACCTCAAAACTGGTCCTGGACCAGTTGCTAAGGGTCTAGAAATAGAATTTAAAATAATTCTTATTACTGTGGCTAAATCTTCTCAGGCAGGGTATTATAGGTGATTCCCTATATGACCCTCTCTCTCTCTCTACCCCCCCTCTCTCTCTACCCCCCCCTCTCTCTCTTTCTCTACCTCCCTCCCCCTCTACCCCCCCTCTCTCTCTACCCCCCTCTCACTCTCTACCCCCCTCTCACTCTCTACCCCCCCCCCCCCCCCCCCCTCTCTCTCTCAGGACTTGTATGTGGAGCGGTTGACCAAACACATGGAGCGGCTGACGGAGCAGATAGCTCTGTATGAAGTCCAGACCATCGCCCAGTCTGAGGAGACACAGGCAGCCAAGGAGGCCCTCTCTGAGGTACACTACTGTCCACTCCAGGTTGGGTACAGGCTTTTGATCCAGCCAATCAATATAACACCTCATTCAAGTATTTCAATAAAAAAAAAAAGGCTGAGACAAAAGCTGTACACACAGAAGGAATGGGGAATGGTGGTGAACGGTGTGCCTTTTGCCTGTGTGTCTCTCGATACAGGCCCAGATGGAGATGGACTCTTTGGGGATGGAGAGGAGGCAGCTGCTGCAGCAGTGGAACAGCAGCCTGGTGGGCATGAGGAGACGAGACGACGCCTACACCGCCATGCTGGAGGCTCTACGGTGAGGACACGTAAACGCCTAGCACTGTGTAGAGTCTACACACATCACAGGAGGCTGCTGAGGGGAGGGCGGCTCATAGTAATGGCTGGAATGGAGTGAATGGAATATTATCAAACACATGGGAACCGTCTGTTGATGTGTTGGTTACCATTCCATTTATACCGTTTCAGCCATTACTATGAGCCCGTCCTCCCCAATTAAGATACCACCAGCCGCCTGTGACACACACACACACACCTCAACACACAGTGTAGAACAGCAGCCTGGCGGGTATGACGAGACGAGGCCTACACCACGGTGGAAGAGAATACACACTGGATAGACTTAAAATGGCAACCCTATTCCCTATCTGATGCACTACTTTTGGCAAGATGTACATTGGCCACTGTCCAATGTCTATTTACAATACAATTTGTATTTGCTGTACATCAGTCCTGCTGGTCTGCTCTGGTCAAACGTTCTCCTTGAAGCTGGACATGCTGTACACCTGTGTGATGCCACCGTGTACACGTCTGTCAATCTCCCTCCCTCTCCCTGCCTCCATGCAGCACGGCCACCCACCAGGTCCGCTCTTTAGACACCGAGATCGAGGGCTTCAAGAAGTCCATCACGCGGGAGGGGGAGCGCAATGAGCTGCTGACAGTACTACTGAACCGGACCCAACTGGACAGTGCCACCTCCAGGAAGCTGATCTCCCACAGCCACAGCCAGCAGGAGGCGCTGCAGGTCCAGTACAGCATCTACGCGAGGACCCTGCAGGAGACCGAGCAGACACTGCAGCGCGTCAACACAGTGAGTGGATGAATTGGTTTTATTTGACACATTTGAAATGCTTGTAGGTTGCTTTAACGAAGTGGAATCAACAGTGCACACATCGAAATGAATCATCAAGGATAAAAACTCAAGGAAGTCAAAAGACTTGCGCTTATTGTGGTTTGTTTCTTAATTTTTTTTTCTCAAAAGTTTGCAGTTGATTTGTTCTTGGTGTGTATTTTGTTCTTTCCCTATGCAGGCTCCTCTGAATGCAATATCCGCTCAATATGAAGTGACTGAGGGTTGTATTGTTGTTGTCGTGACTCATGTAAGTGGATGATAGTACGAGGAAACACTTCTAACCTCTGTCCCCCTCCCTCCCATCTCCCTATCTCTCTTCTCCCCCCTCCCCCTCTCCAGGAGTGTGGGGTGCGCCAGATGGAGGTGTCCTCCCTGAGGAAGCAGACGGAGAAGGAGTGGGTGCGGCGCATCGAGCTGGAGGACCGCATCATGTCCAAGATGCAGGAGCATCTCACCCACGACAAGGCCACCAAGTACTCCCGACGCCTCACCGACAAGATGGCCGCCCACAAGAGGGAGAAGGTGAGAGGGTTGGTCGCCGTATTTTTGGGGATCCTGACTGGCTCAGCGGTCTAAGGCACTACATCGCAGTGCTAGAGGCGTCACTACAGACCCGGGTTCGATCCCGGGCTGTATCACAACCGGCCGTGATCGGGAGTCCCATAGGTCGGTGCACAATTGGCCCAGTGTCGTCCATGTTAGGGGAGGGTTTTGCCGGGGTAGGCCGTCATTGTAAATAAGAATTTGTTCTTACCTGACTTGACTAGTTAATTTAAAAAAAAATGTGGGGCTCACATAAGTTTATTTCGGGAGTTTTCAAGTAATTCATAATATTACAACAACTATTTAGCAGTGTATTGTCAATCATATTGTGGAGATGTGTTAGGAATGGGATACTTTGTAGAATTACCGTACAGAAGGAGTTTCATCTGGTTGTTATTTAATATGAACATTGGTATAACTTGAGCTAGTCAATTGAAAACCACAACAACCGCAATGCTACATATGAAACGTTGTTAGTGCAATGTATCTCTGTGTTCAAACCAATCTCTGTGTGTGCGTCTCTCTCTCTCCTCACCCTACCAGGAAACCCAGCTGTCCCGGCTAGAGAACGAAAGGGCAGCGGTGACGCTGGAGAGCAGTGACGTCACCCTGCGTCTGGAGGGTCTGGCCCGCACCCTCGCCTCGCTGGAGACGGAGATGAGCCGCCGCAACGAACTGCTCAGCGCCAGCGAGGCCAGGATCACCAAGCGCGTCACTGTCATCGAGCGCAAGCAGGCCACCATCAACGTTTACAACAAGAAGATTGAGCAGCTCATCGCCAGCACTGGGGTGAGAGTTAACTTACAACCAAGCACTGACCAGTAACCAACTGAACATTTTGGGTTTATTTCCCTAAGAATAAAGGACTATAGGTACTGAATCTAAAATAGGTGACACCTACAGATCTAGAATGGCATTCTATTTCTATGTTAGCACCATCCTCTACAATAAGACTGGAGCTCGAATGGATTTGAAACGTTTCAGCTTTGGAAAAAATGCACATTTTCCTGACTTTCTATGTTGTCTTGATCGCATCGCTACGTACGTCAACAGCACGAGGACCTGGGCCCGTTGGAGATCCAGGCCAGTACTCTGACCAAGCAGCTGGAGGGGGTGGGAGGAGAGATCAAGGAGCAGCAGCAGCTCTGGCTGCGGCAGCAGGGGGAACTAGTGAGACTGACCCAGGAGAAACAGGCCCGGAGCGCCGCCCTGCTCACACTGCAGACCCAATTCACCATCCTACAGCAGAGGAAAGTCCGCACCGAGAGTACGGTAACACACACGGGCGCGCACACACACTGACCATGGAGAAATGGGCCCGGAGCACCGCCCTGCTACTCTAGTGTCATACACCTACCGGTACCCAGCCACATGGGCTTACAAGACACTACAGAATAAAATAACATTTTACAAATTATGAGCATAGAATAATCATGGCCAGTACAGCTACCATCTAGCCCCACGACACAAATAGTACATGTATCCTTCTCCTCCAGGCATTGTGAACGAACTGAGCAATTTCAAACACGCCCTGTCTGAAACAAAATTCAAGACACTTCACCATTTTGGGGTTCTTTGTGACCCTACCCTAACAAACACACGCTAGCCCATGGACTCGCTGCCTCCCGTCCAGGTGAGATACAACAGGAGCAGCGTGAGCAGGCCGAGCTGGAGAGACACATGAAGGAGCTGATGGCGGACATGTTGAAGCTCAACTCCCTGCTGAGTGAGAACAGGCATCTCCACCAGGCCCTGGAGCAGGGCAACGTCGTCATGGAGACTGACTTCCTGCACAGACTCAAGGTCAGACTGGTGACCGGGGGCGGGGGGTGTTCATGGTGGGGGCTGTTTCTGGTGTTCATCAGTCCCTCAGTCAAATACACCCACATACAACGTTTCAGTCCTCAACCACTGCATTCTATATTGCCCTACAAAAGCAAAACGCAGTAACTAAGTAAAATTTTTTTACTACAAAATCTGACTTCAAAGTCTTTTTCTGTCTAGACAGAAAGCACTTTCTGATACTCCATGATAGATTTTGATCAACAGTCTTATTCCTGTGTCAGGAAACTAAATACCACATTAATCAGATATACCTGGCCATTACAACAGATCAAAGGCTCTTTACCAAATCAAAGGGCAGTACGCGTGACACACTGTATGTAGACTTAAATATGACGTATAGAAATGCCTCCACACCATTGGACTACATATAAAACAGTGTGTTCCTGTAATGTTGTGTGTTCAGGAGGCAGAGAGAGACTCCATTGAGATGCAGGTGAAGCTAGAGAGGATCCAGGAGGAGAAGGACAGGCTGTTCAACAGTCTGGTGGAGTCCGAGTGAGTCAAACAGTAGCAAGTAGTCTGGTCTAGAAACATGAGCCTCTGTCTATCTGTCTGTCTGTATCTTGTCCTCGTGCGAGTGTACGTGTGTGTGTGTGTTTCACATGTTTGTGTTATGTGTGTGTGTGTGTTTTTGTTTAGTTCACCCGTGCTTCTGCATCTGCATTGCTTGCTGTTTGGGGTTTTAGGCTGGGTTTCTGTATAGCACTTTGTGACAACGGCTGGTGTGAAAAAGCATTTAGAAATCCATTTGATTGATGTTTATCTGTGTGCGTGCATTTCAGGCGTCAGGTCATGCTGTGGGAGAAGAAGACCCAGCTGGTGAGAGAGACCAGGTCGGCTGTGGACTCTGAGGTGGGCCAGGGAGACATCCGCACCATGAGGGCTGAGATCCACCGGATGGAGGTGACATCACACACACACACCGGAGAAACCAACTCTCACATCACACAATCTTTCACTCCTATTGTAGATCGATACACAATTTTTTCATATAGAAAACGACAACATTGTGTTGCTGCCTTGTACGAAATGTACTATACAAATCATGTTTGATTTGATTCCTTAGCGCACTAAATGTGGAATAGTTAGGACACCTCACATACTCATGCACCTGTTTCACCCCCTCCAATGCTTTCACTGGGTAAGGAATCAATGCTGTTTGCTGGGAGTAAGAATCAAGTGTCAATGTGGGTGTGTCCCTACAGGTGCGATACGGTCAGCTGATGAAGCAGCAGGAGCGCCTACTGAGGGAGATGGAGGGAGTGGTGGCTCGCAGGGAGACTATCGTGATGCGCAGTGAGACCCAGGCACGCACCGACCGCAAGCAGCCCACTCACACCGACTTCCACGGCATCCTGCAGGGCCTGCGTCGGAAGATACTGGACACACAGAAGGTGGGGGTGTGGGTGTGTGGAAGTGGGTGTGTCGGTCATTGGGTCAGTTGGTGTGTTGGTGGGTGTGCGTTCCTGTGTGTATGTACAGTACCAGTCAAAAGTTTGGACACCTACTCATTCATGATTTTTCTTTATTTTTACTATTTTCTACATTGTAGAATAATAGTGAAGACATCAAAACTATGACATAACACATATGGAATCATGTAGTAACCAATAAAGTGTTAAACAAATTTAAATATATTTTATTTTTGAGATTCTTCAAAGTAGCCACCCTTTGCCTGGATGACAGCTTTGCACACGCTTGGCTTTCTCTCAACCAGCTTCATGAGGTAGTCACCTGGAATGCATTTCAATTAACAGGTGTGCCTTGTTAAAAGTTCATTTGTGGAATTTCTTTCCTTAATACGTTTGAGCCAATCAGTTGTGTTCTGACAAGGTAGGGATGGAATACAGAATAAAGTCCTATTTGGTAAAAGACCAAGTCCATATTATGGCAAGAACAGCTCAAATAAGCAAAGAGAAACGACAGTCCATCATTACTTTAAGACATGAAGGTCAGTCAATCCAGAAAAGTTTATTCAAGGGCAGTCGCAAAAACCACGAAAAGCATTAAACATGTATGGCAATTTAGCTAGCTTGCTTGCACTTGCTAGCTAACGTTAATTTGTCCTATTCAGCTAGCTTGCTGTTGCTAGCTAATTTGTCCTGGAATATAAACATTGAGTTGTTATTTTACCTGAAATGCGCAAGGACCTCTACTCCGACAATTAATCCACACATAAAACGGCCAACCGAATCGTTTCTAGTCATCTCTCCTCCTTCCAGGCTTTTGCATCTTTGAACTTATATGGTGATCGCATCTAAACTTTCATTGTATTACCACGAAAACCGCCAACAAAGTTCGTCTTTCAATCACCCACGTGGGTATAACCAATGAGGAGATGGCACGTGGGTACCTGCTTCTATAAACCAATAAGGAGATGACTTTAAGCGCAATCTGCGTCAGAAATAGGAACGACTTCTATTTTAGCCCTTGGCGTCGCAGACGCTCGCGAGCAGTGTAGGTGCAATAATTGAATAACATGGATTTCTAAATTTATTTTGCAACGCTCGCGCACGCGACATGTCCGGTCTGGTCAGCATGTTAGAGTTACCAGCCTCAGAAATTGCAGCCCAAATAAATGCTTCACAGAGTTCAAGTAACAGACACATCTCAACATCAACTGTTCAGAGGAGACTGTGTGAATCAGGCCTTCATGACAAAGAAACCACTACTAAAGGACACCAATAATAAGAAGAGACTTGCTTGGGCCAAGAAACACAAGCAATGGACATTAGACCGGTGGAAATCTGGTCTGATCAGTTCAAATTTGAGATTTAGGGTTCCAACCGCTGTGTCTTTGTGAGACGCAGAGTAGGTGAACGGATGATCTCTGCATATGTGGTTCCCACCGTGAAGCATGGAGGTGGAGGTGTGATGGTGTGGGTGTGCTTTGCTGGTGACACTGTCTGTGATTTACAATATACGTATACTGTAGTAAACATGGGAAAGTGCCTAATTCCTTGCATAAGGGAGAGCAGGCCATGTCTGTACTATAGAATGCGGTGCATGTGGGAGACCGGGTTTCAAATCCCCGTTGGGGAGGAAGGAGTAGACTGTTCTTGTAAATAAGAATTTGTTCTTAACTGATTCCATATGTGTCATTTCATAGTTGTGATGTCTTCACTATTATTCTACAATGTGGAAAATAGTAAAATAAAGAAAAACCCTTGAATGAGTAGGTGTGTCCAAACTTTTGACTGGTAATGTATATGCTTAATGTGTGTGTGTGTGTGTGTGTGTGTGTGTGTGTGTGTGTCCACCCTAACAGCAAGCTGAGGAGTGTGACGGGGTCCTCAGGGAGCTGCAGCAGGGCCAGGCCAGTCTGAGCAGCAGTCTGAGGGACAAACAGCTGCAGCTGGGAGAGCTCCACAGTGCCAGAACTGTCCTCACCTCAGACATCCAAAGTCTGCAGGACACCAAGGAGAGGGTACCCGATGTAGACACATTCACCCATTCACTCTCAACACTATTCCTGCCCAATGTATTGTTATCCATAGTTGAGAAGTGTTTTGCACTGTGCATAGCTATTTGAATATCTCTTTTCATTGCATGTCTTTTTTAATCCCTTATCCATCCTTCTTTTCCTTTCTCGGTCTGGTTCTCTCGCTCGCTCTCTTTCTGTCTCACACTTAATCTCTCTCTCTATCCTTCCTTTCTCTCTCTCTCTCCCCCTGTAGAACCTGGCCCGTCTGGTCTCTCTCCAGGGCCGGGCCAAGCAGCTCCAAGCGGTGCGTGAGGGCCGCTACAGCGCCCTGTCCACCAGCGAAGCCTTGGAGCCTGCGTTGCAGCGGCAGGAGGAGCGTCTGCACGCTGTGACCACCATCCTGCACTGCGTCCAGCAGGAGTTTCCCCAGCACCAGGGGGCGCTACGACGCCTCTCCCTAGCCCTGGCCGCGCGCCTGCAGACGCCGATTGGTCAGGAGACCCACTGACTATTACATGACTGAAAACCCCCATCATAGGATTACCCACAGAGTAGATTGGAGATAGAGATCCATCATAGATGAAGGGTATTACTGCTCTATGGTGTTCTATGTTACTCTGGCTGTTAGGATTAGGGAGCTGGACTTGGGGTGGAAGCTCTCCCCCTGGCCATGTTTGGGCAGTTTTGGTTTTCAGAATATTTCTGTTTATTTTGTTTCAGTTTATTTTCAGTTGATAGAATGAAGAGTTGATTTAATATACAGTATACACGGATATCCTACCAGCGTGTGAAAATATTATTGTCCATGGATAAACTGAAGATACACATATATAAACAATAAAAGCAACATTTGCAATTCTTTCTTTAGTTAATATCCACAAACTAGCTAAATCTTAAGTATGGAATCACTAAAGCCAGCCTGTGAATGATCATATGTCATAATAACAGAGAAACATCATACAATGCCATTAAGCGTCACTTAACATAAATGAAAGGTTCTGTCCATCAATGTCAAATATCAGATAATATTGGATAATAATCAGTCAGTTGGCTGGTTCCCCCACCCAATAAGCAGTCGCTGACATCATAGTCAGGAAGTGGTCCCAGATGGTTGTCACGGATCGCTAGAAGTGGTGGGTGTGGAGTCAGGCGCAGAGAGCAGTGCTTTCAATGAATACATTTTATTCAGCTGGGTCCAGCCAACAACCAGGCAAAATGACCAATAAACCGATAAGTCCCTCAACCAGGGAAAATAACGGACAGCAAACACGTAAGAGCAAAACAATAATACACCACTGACATAAAGGATAAGCCCGCACAAGAGAAGGCGGGACCTGGGAGTTTAAATAGCCCCTAATTAACCACAAATAAGATACAGGTGAAAACAATCAAGACAAAACCAACAGAAAAGAAAAAGGAATCGGTGGCAGCTAGTAGACCGGTGACGACTACCGCCGAGCGCCGCCCGAACAGGGAGAGGAGCCACCTTCGGTGGAAGTCGTGACAATGGTCCCCTCCAGGGTTTTCTTTGTGAATCAACACCAGGCCCCTTTGGAGTTGATTCTCTATTCACCTCTGGATATCTAATCCATTTATATAACCAGATTATCACCCCTAATCTCATGCGTTCCTGAAGTGCCTTTTGTCACGGTTTGGGGCGCCTTCAAGGGAAGGGAATTCCCGAACTGTCAGTGATGATCTGGAACCAGGCCAGTCACCAATTACATTCCCCCTCTTTTCAACAGCTTTTGTTATTATATGTTTCACTGACGAATCAAAAAGTAGTTTGTGTACTTACTGTCATAGAAACCTTTGTTATAGGAATCTTTATTGTCAGTGATGGCTGTTATTTAGAGGCTTGGCCTCAATCTCTCAGATAGCTTTGCCAGTGGCTTTGTTTGCCTGTTACATGACCGGTTAGGTACTATTATAATGCACACAATGAATTGAATTGGAAGGTTGAGAAGGCCAGGTTACACATTAGTGAGGCCACAGCCCTTCAGTTGGCACAGATCAATATCAGCCGGTGGACCACCCACTAACCTGTTATGTTTCGTCCTAGGATGCGTCTCAATAGTCTATAAAGGCTTCCTTTCCTCGCATCCTCTCGCTCATCTGCTCCGATCTAAGGATACATGATAGGTGAAAGCATATAGTGGATGCCTACTAGGAATTTGCTTTCAAATCAGTGAATTACAGTTTTACAGCACAAGCACAGGAAATGTATTATTTTGATTGAATTCCTTTCAGTGACACTTTACTTAAGCACCCAGGTATAATTCTTTATAACTTTTTATAATTATGTATAACCCTTTATAATGTAATTTAACAAGGATTATAATGTGTTTGTGTGTGACCTGTATTCGAAAGCCTATAGCTGCACTTGCAATGTGGTCTTACAGGTATTGTCAACATAAGTACTTGGAGAGGTGTACATTAAGGCAGCCCAATTCTGATATTTTTTTCCTCTAGTTGATCTTATGACCAATCCCATCAGATCTTTTCACATCAGATCTTTTTCAGAGCTGATCTGATTGGTCAAAAGACCAGTTAGGGGGAAAAAATATATACATTTGGCTGCCTGTGTAAATGCAGCCTTCGGAGACATACCGAATTGTACATATTTTTTTAAATATGTAGTTGGTAGGTTCTGCACTTCCACTGTGACACCAAATGACTGTATACCAGTCTAGTCAGTCTCATATATGGGCATCTGTCGGTGTTGATTGAGAAATCAGTCACAGGGAGGTGGATTCATATTGTTTCTCATAACTTGCTTGTTGTTGATGGTTTCATTGGTTGTTACAAAAACATCCTCGTTCCATTGGTCTTTGTACTACTACACCCATGTATAGCACACAAAGTGTCTAGGTTACGTTACCTAAAAACCTTTCATAATTCAAAGCAGCTCCAAGTAAATAGCCTACATAGGCCGTAAGGAAGTAACTCAATGGAATGAATGTGGTGTTGGAGGGGCAACCACTGATGTGTCATCTCAGTGACCGTTTGTTTTCCAGTTAAGTTCTGACATCATTGCAAATGTCATATTTAAATAGCAACCAGGATTCCACATTATTCAAATATATTTGGCATGTGGCATCACATGAGCTAAAAATGGATACACTCTACAGTACCAGTCAAAGTTTGGACGCACCTATTCATTCAAGGGTTTTTCTTTATTTTTACTATTTTCTACGTTGTAGAATAATAGTGAAGACATCAAAACTATGAAATAACAAATATGGAATCATGTAGTAACCAAAAAAGTGTTAAACAAATAAAAATATATTTGAGATTAGTCAAAGTAGCCACCCTTTGCCTTGAAGACAGCTTTGCACATGCTTGGCATTCTCTCAACCAGCTTCACCTGGAATGCTTTTCCAACAGTCTTGAAGGAGTTCCCACATATGCTGAGCAAGGCTGCAGGGCCAGATGGATTACCAGGATGTGTACTCTGAACATGTGCTGACCAACTGGCAAGTGTCTTCACTGACATTTTCAACCTCTCCCTGTCTGAGTCTGTAATACCAACATGTTTCAAGCAGACCACCATAGTCCCTGTGCCCAAGAACACTAAGGTAACCTGCCTAAATGACTACCGAACCGTAGCACTTACGTCTGTAGTCATGAAGTGCTTTGAAAGGCTGGTCATGGCTCACATCAACACCATTATCCCAGAAACCCTAGACCCACTCCAATTTGCATACTGCCCCAACAGATCCACAGATGATGCAATCTATATTGCACTCCACACTGCCCTTTCCCACCTGGACAAAAGGAACACCTATATGAGAATGCTATTCATTGACTATAGCTCAGAGTTCAACACCATAGTGCCCTCAAAGCTCATAACTAAGCTAAGGACCCTGGGACTAAACACCTCCCTCTGCAACTGGAACCTAGACTTCCTGACGGGCCGCCCCCAGGTGGTAAGGGTAGGTACCAACACATGCACCACGCTGATCTTCAACAAGGGGGTCCCTCAGGGGTGCCTACTCAGTCCCCTCCTGTACTCCCTGTTCACTCATGACTGTACGGCCAGGCACGACTCCAACACCATCATTCAATTTGCTGATGACACAACAGTGGTAGGCCTGATCACAGACAACGACGAGACAGCCTATAGGGAGGCGGTCAGAGACCTGGCCATGTGGTGCCAGGACAACAACCTCTCCCTCAACGTGATCAAGACAAAGGAGATGATTGTGGACTACAGGAAAAAGAGGACCAAGCACGCCCCCATTCTCATCAATGGGGCTGTAGTGGAGTAGGTTGAGAGCTTCAAGTTCCTTGGTGTCTACATCACCAACAAACTGGTCCAAGCACACCAAGATAGTTGGTGAAGAGGGCACAACAAAACCTATTCCCCATCAGGGGACGGAAAATATTTGGCATGGGTCCTCAGATCCTCAAAAGGTTCTACAGCTGCACCATCGAGAGCATCCTGCCTGGTTGCATCACTGCCTGGTATGGCAACTGCTCGGCCTCCATCCGCAAGGCAGGACAGAGGGTAGTGAGAACGGCTCAGTACATCACTCGGGCCAAGCTTCCTGCCGTCCAGGACCTCTATACCTCTATACCACCTGAACATCTAATCAAATGGCTACCCAGACTATTTGCATTGCACCCTTTCCTGTGGCGGTCCCCATGAGAGCCAGTTTCATCATAGCGCTTGATGGTTTTTCCGACTGCACTTAAAGAAACTCTATAAATGTCCTAGAAATGTTCCGTATTGACTGACCTTCCTATCTTAAAGTAATTATGGACTATCATTTCTCCTTGCTTCTTTGAGCTGTTCTTGCCATAATATGGACTTGGTCTTTTACCAAATAGGGCTATCTTCTGTATACCACCCCTACCTTGTCACAACACAACTGATTGGCTCAAACACATTAAGAAGGAAAGAAATTCCACAAATTAACTTAACAAGGCACAACTGTTAATTTAAATGCATTCCAGGTGACTACGTCATGAAGCTGGATGAGAGAATGCCAAGCGTGTGCAAGGCAAATGGTGGCTACTATGAAGAATCTCAAATATTAAATATATTTTAATTTGTTTAACACTTTTTTGGTTACTACATGATTCCATATGTGTTATTTAATAGTTTGGATGTCTTCACAATTTTTCTACAATGTAGAAGGAATAAAGAAAAACCCTTGAATGAGTAGGTGTGTCCAAACTTTTGACACGTACTGTATATACAAAAGTATGTGGACACCCCTTCAAATGAGTGGATTCGGCTATTTCCGCCAAACCCGTTGCTGACAGGTGTATAAAATTGAGCACACAGCCATGCCATCTCCATAGACAAACATTGGCAGTAGAATAGCCTAACTGAAGACCTCAGTGACTTTCAACGTGGCACCATCATAGGATGCCACCTTTTCAATAAATCAGTTCGTAAAATTCTTGCCCTGCTAGAGCTGCCCTGGTCAACTGTAAGTGCTGTAATTGTGAAGTGTGAAGTGGAAACATCTAGAAGAAACAACGCCTCAGCCGCGAAGGGGTAGGCCCCACAAGCTCACATGAAGCTCCAAACAAACTGTTCTTGCAACACTCACTACCAACTTCAGAACTGCCCCAGGAAATAACTTCAGCACAAGAACTGTTTGTTTGGAGCTTCATGAAATGGGTTTCCATGGCCTAGCAGCCGCACACAAGCCTAAGATCGCAATGCCAAGCATCGGCTGGAGTGATGTAAAGCTCGCCGCCATTGGACTCCAGAGCAGTGAAAACACGTTCCCTGGAGTGATGAATCACTCTTTACCATCTGGCAGTCCGAAGGACTAATCTTGGTTTGGCGGATGCCAGGAGAACGCTACCTTCCCAAATGCATAGTGCCAACTGTAAAGTTTGGTGGAGGAGGAATAATGGTCTGGGGCTGTTGTTCATGGTTCGGGCTAGGCCCCTTAGTTCCAGTGAAGGGAAATGTTAACACTACAGCATACAATAACAGTCTAGACGATTCTGTGCTTCCAACTTTGTGGCAAGAATTTGGGGAAGGTCCTTTCCTGTTCCAGTATGACAATAACCCTGTGCATAAAGCGAGGTCCATACAGACATGATTTGTTGAGATCGGTGTGGAAGAACTTGACTGGCCTGCACAGAGCCCTGACCTTAACTCCATCGAACACCTTTGGGATGAATTGCGAAGCTGACCACGAGCCAGGCCAAATCGCCCAACATCAGTGCCCGACCTCACTAAAGCTCTTGTGGCTGAATGGAAGCAAGTCCCTGCAGCAATGTTCCAACATCTAGTGCAAAGCCTTCCCAGAAGAGTGGAGGCTGTTATAGCAGCAAAGGGGGGACCAACTCCATATTAATGCCCATGATTATGGAATGAGATGTTCAACGAGCAGGTGTCCACATACCTTTGGTCATGTATTGTAAGTCCAACCACAGCCTTTTAATATTCAGTTGCCCAAGGAATGTTACCAGGAAATAGCTTAATATGTTTTTGTTCATTTTCTCAAATAACCCGGATTATTTATTTTTTGATTGGTTGATTAGTAATTTAGTAACTTTTCCCTCCTCGCCCATGCGCTGTCATTGGCGGGAGGAGCGCTGCTCGCACGCGTAGGGTTGTTCATGGTGATTATATATAGGCTACACCCGCGACTCCCACGAAAAGGTAAATGTCACTAATCAATTTTAGTTACGTTTTGTAAATATTATAAGAACTCATTTTACGCTATTTTAAGTAGGCCTATATGTCTTTTACTTTAAATAGATGCGTGTGAATTGTACTCATTTCCTGAAATTCCTCATGGTTATTCAGTAACATCTGTTAATTATTGTTTCTCAGTATTATCTCCCTGCATTTGACAGTTTTGTAGTCTACTTGAATGCATGCTATCGTGTACAGACCAAAGGCAAATGTGTAACCTACCCTTTGTATGTAGGGTTTTGTTGTTATAGCCAAACTTTGCCATTGTATTAGTTTACTCGTGGTAATAACAGTCACATAGGGTAACAACACAATATGAGGCATGCATATACAGGTGGTACATTTCCAGCGAAGATCCCCTATCTCTTGATCTATTGTTTTCGCCCCATGATGAAATCGAGGAGGGGACTGTGAATGTGTGTCGGTCCACCCGTCCGTTCGTTTAGTCACACGCGATATCTCGGACTGTACTGAAAATAATATTTGATGAAACTTCGGTGAATTATGCGTTTTGCTATAGAGATCCGGCATTTACAAAATTACACTGATTGGCCCAATGCGGGAGCTATAGTAATTGGAATTAATGAAATTGATTAGTGAAGTTAATTCTGTATCTTTATGACAGTGGTTGTGAATCACAAAGATACAGAATTGTTAATTCCTTCATGTGATGTGGCCACAGTGCAATATGGCTTCAGTAATAAAGAAAATGGAGGAAGGCAAGTAGCTTTGTGTTCTAACAGCGGATATTGAATCGGAGCCATGTAGTGCAAACAAAAGGTACAATAGGCCTACATCAATGAAGCACGCGTGCTACGGCACAATGTGATGTTTACAATTGTGACATGTACACATTTTCAGGTTATTGTGTGCATGCATGGGCAGTCCCTTGGTGTGTGCATGGGCACGGATTCACTGGGGATTATGTTTCTTGTCTTTCAGGTTTTCCCACACACACACACACACACACACACACACACACACACACACACACACACACACACACACACACACACACACACACCCCCACCCATAGACGCCTACACCTGCTGAGAGTGGAAAATAAATCTCTCTCACACAGTGCTGGAGTTCCTGTGTCTCTGACAGTTTGCTTTTCTCCCAGCATCGGACCGCGATGATGCTAGGTGCGTGTGATTGAGTGTGTCTCTCTTCAGGGACTGCGTCTGCCTGCGACCACCATTGACCGTGACACTCGCCCGAAGTGTGTCGCCTCACACACACGGCCACACTCATCATGGCAGCGGAGTGTGTTCCGGAGGGGCCCGACCTTAAGGAGATGGGCGACGAAGATGTATGGGAGCTGATCAACGACAACCGCCATCGTATCTCCCTGGGTGTGAAACCATGTATGTTGATCCCCTACCTGCGCCAGGCCAGGGTCCTCACAGAGATGGATGAAGATGAGATCCTCTCCAGCCTCAAGCTCACCAACCGCTCCATGAGGACCAGTAAGACTTCTATTCTATTCGTGTCTATGATTTTCTATTGTATTACTTTTGAGTGCTCTCTGTATTTTGTTCTATTCTGTTGAATTATATTCCATTCAATTGTATTTGATTCTATTGGTGTTGATTTTTTTCCACTTGGTTTTGTTTATACATTTCTTTGGTGGAGTAAGTAGTAAGCCTTGTCCCAGCCAGAACGGCCCATAGGGACAGGAGCCTATTTTCTGTTTCTGTAGCGTGAGGCAGCCTGATGTACAAGTATACCCCCTGGGCAGGACACTAGACAGTCACAGGGTCTTACCGGTGTTGTGCCGAAAATATCCCCCCTGCCAGAATCCCCCCCCCCCCCTTCGAGTTCTTCATTGCTGCGACTTGCTTGCTAGTCGAGATTTCTGCTCTCCACTCCGTTGTCAGTTTAGCCCACATTTCACTGATCTTAGAAGCAGAAAGCATTTTTGTCTGCAGTTTTTGGTTTGGCTATTTCTTTCAAGTGTATGTGGCGGTTCTAGCCTGTATGGCGCTCAGGGTGACCCCCCCCCCCCCCCCTCCCCTCAGCGCCCGCAGCAATCCATCCTCCTGAATGTTGAGTCTCAATCAGAGGCATCAGGTCACATTTTTAGACTTTTTCGTATGAATCGACCATGATCCAAACTTCCAACCACGCAATCTCAGGGTGAACACTTTAACCACAAGGTCGCTGAGTTGGTAGGAGTTTGGATGAGTAAGAGATACTGTTATAGGGTGACCACCCACTCACCCAGTTTTGGTGAGGGAATGTAACTTCCTTATGTTATAAAATAAATTTTACAAGACAAATATGATTATTCATGCTTTGAATCATTCAGTGGGGTCTTTCTCTAACATATCATTAGAATAATTTGACAAAAGTTGGATTCCGTAATCTAATACATCCGTTAAAAAGCACCAAGCTCTGTTGACATAGCTTTTGAGGATTTTTAATTTTGTTGTCGTCGTCTTCAAAGTTGTTTCCGCGGGTCGCTGAATGGCTCCGAGCTGAATGAAATCGAAAAGGCCTTGAAGATAGAACGCTTTGTATACGCTCAGTGCTCCGTTGCCATTTCACAGAGATACGCTTGTTTTTTAGTTTTTTTTTAAATCTTCATAAAAGGACAGGAATTTCGAGTTCAAATAAAAAGCGTATACTACAATATGAAAATACTACATGGCATGTCTAAAAATCGATATCCATCTTACCTATATATTGTTTTATGTCCTGCGGATTCAAGAAGAAATGATGATGAGTTCAAAGGGAAAGTGAGCCTGTCATGTAGCCTTAGTTCTTGCACAGAATCCAGTTCCACGGGCCAGCATTCCCGTGGAACGCTTTCAACACCTAGAGACCATATGCCCTGGCAAATTGAGGCAAAAGGGGGTGCAACTCAATGTTAGGTGTTCATAATGTTTTGTACGCTCAGTGTATATCTACGCACTTGAGCATGTCTTATAACTGGAGATGAAAATTTGTGCTGCAATTCATAAACGTTTATAACTCAACAAGTTTGTATTTGAATAGTGTCTGTCCCTTTAAAAATCCTAAAGTAATGATGAAATACAACAGTCCATTTTTATGAATAACAGTCCATAAAACAGTCCATCTACGTGTTTGATTTACGTTGTGCACTCCCTGACCTTCATCCTATTCAACCCTTTGTCTTCTTTAGGTCACATGCTGGACCTGCTGCGTATCCAGGGGAGGAACGGTGCAATGGCCCTGCTGGAGAGCCTGATGATCCACTACCCCGCCCTCTACACCCAGGTCACAGGCCGCAAGCCCAGCACCGAGCCCTCTGGCTTCAGTGGTGAGTAGCACGCAACACATGACCTGTTTCCCATGTGGCTCATTTAGGCCATGTGTTATGGAGAGGGGAAAGGGAAAGGAGGATACCTAGTCAGTTGTACAACTGAATGCATTCAACTGAAATGTGTCTTCCGCATTTAACCCAATCCCCTCTGAATCAGGGCGGGTTACCTTGTGTGAAGGATGGTGGCTCTTTTTTAAGTTGTCCTGTCTGTTTTAAAACAGCACAATGTGTTCATTCTATTCATCAGTAAACAGTATTCTCACTTTAAATTATAATAAATGAGATTATTCACATAATCTCCATTCGGGTAAATCATTTAGTAAAAATATTTGGTTGGGAAATGATACATAGCCATGGTCTAGCAGAAGGGTGTGGTGCGTCCATCTTATCCTGATTTCCTCCCAGGCCTGATTAAGTACTCGGACTTGACCGAGTACCTGGTCAGAGCCGTGACAGGGATGCAGAAAGAGCTGCAGGAGGCTCGGCAGGAGGCCAGTCGGCTGGGGTCCTGTTGCACCTCCCTGGAGGTGGAGCTAGGTCAGACGCTGGAGCAGCAGGAAGAGGCTCGCCGCCTTAAGGCCGACCACGACCGCATGAGGAAGAACTTGGCTGCCGCGCACCACGACATCTTGAAGCTGAAGGACGAGAAGTGTGACCTGTATGCGCGGTACACGGCCGCCATCGAGGAGAGGTCGGCCGCCAACATCCACTGTAGCGACCTCAACCTGCAGGTTAGGGTCAAAGGGTTAGCTGTGTGATATTCAGGAGTAGTGATGACTGCACTGCGTTACATGAAGTGATAAGTTGCGCTATTGACAGTGTTGCTACAGGGTTGACCAAAAGTATTGTAAAGTCGATTGAACTAATATCAGCATTATTTTGGCGTAGAAACGTGTTAAAGCTCCTGCAGCTCCTTCTGCACCCCTGTCCACATAATACATTTTGATGTATAGCTCTGTTACCAAAAAGAATTTCAATTAAAACAGATGGAATCCTTAATGGTGAAACTGCCACGTCCGTTTGCGATATTACAACGACAAAGAAGTCACTGCAAACGACCAACACAGTTTCTTTCCCTCTGACATCATTGCATGAGTGATAGGACAGCATGTGCTACACTTTTCTAATCTCCAGCTCTGTTTCGTCAACAATACAAAAACAATAACAACAGCCACGGGGTGGACAGTGGCGCTGTTTCCCCTACTGCGGATTCCATCTTTAAGAGATACATTTCATTCACTGTAAGAAACAACAAGGGACAACAGAAAACATGTTGAAGCAACTGTGGTCAAATACTGCGGTCACAGTGTTTGTGACAGTAGTCTTTTGTTTTTCTATGATGGGCAGGTATATCAGCTTCAGTTTGAGCTGCGCAAAGCCCAGACAGAGACAGACTTCGAGAGGCAGCGCTCGCTCAAATGCACCACCCCCAGCGAGACGCAGCAACTGCGGGAAGAGATTAGCACTCTGAGCAGGCAGCTACTGGTGGCCGAGAAATTCACCCCGGTGAGTGAGGAAACAAGCTCAGACTCCTACAAACAAACTGTAGAATTTCTCAGAGACGCACTGTGGTCCTGACTATTGTCTCTTCCTTTGTCTTTCTCTCGGTTTCTCTCACTATCCCTCTTTACTCTTTTATTTTTCTCTAATTTTCTAAACCCCAATTCTTTGTATCCCTGTATCCCCCCCAGGCGCGTGAGGATATCCTGGCCCAAGATCTGGCTGAGGCGATGGATGGCCGTATGGAGCTGGCTGAGCAGCTCAGGTGCTACAGAGAGGAGAATGAACAGCTGGCCCGCGAGAGGCGGGAGGTGTGTGTGTCTAGGAGATTGTGAACAACCCTTTTGTGTTGGCCATTTTATTCAACAGCAAAGATCTGCTGAAAGGCTATATGCTTTGTGTTACACAGTACATTTTAGAGTGGCCAAACTCTAAACACTGCATGGGTGTGTTTGCTCTTAGATGGTGGAACATAAGGAGTGTCTGGCGCTGCAGGTTCAGAAGCTGACTCTGGACTGTGAGATGTACCAGCAGAAGAGTACTGTTATACAGAGCCAACTGAGGGAGCTACAGGCAGAGAGAAACCACGTACGGAGCTATTACCTTATGGCATCATTGCTCATCCTGAAATCTATTATTTGAATGCCATACCTGTCTGCCTGCCTGCCTGCCTGCCTGCCTGCCTGCCTGCCTGCCTGCCTGCCTGCCTGCCTGCCTGTTTGCCTGCCTGTCTGTATATCTGACTGCATGCCTGTTTGTCTGCCTGTCTGTATATCTGCCTCTCTGCCTTTCTGTATATCTGCCTGCCTGCCTGTTTATCTGCCTGTCTGTATATCTGCCTGCCTGCCTGTTTGTCTGCCTGTCAGTCTGTCTGCCAGTCTGTCTGCCTATATCCACCTATTTGCATACTGACCTGCCTGCATGTCTGTCTTTGCTTGTCAGTCCACATACGCTGAGTGTACAAAACATTAGGAACACCTGCTCTTTTCTGCTCTTGACATAAACTGACCAGGTGAATCCAGGTGAAAGCTATGATCTCTTATTGATGTCACTTGTTAAATCCACATTAATCAGTGTAGATGAAGGGGAGGAGACGGGTTAAAGAAGGATTTTGACGCCTTGCGACAACTGAGACATGCGTATGTGTGCCATTCAGAGGGTGAATGGGAAAGACAAAAGATTTAAGTGCCTTTGAACGGGGTATGGTAGTAGGTGCCGGGTTGTGTCAAGAACTGCAACACTGCTGGGGGGGGGGACTCAATATCAGGAAGGCGTCCTTAATGTTTTGAACACTCATTGTATGTATGTATGTCTTATTGCCGCCCTATCTGTCTGTCTGTCTGTCCATCCTTCCAGGCGTACCTGTCCAGAGACGAGGCCCAGGCCCAGATAGCCAGGAGCCTGGCTGAGAAGGACACGCTGCGCAGCCAACTGGTGGAGCTCCAGGAGGTCTTCACCCTCAGGGCCTGGGGGGCCTACCGAGGAGGCCCCGACACACCAGGGGTAACACACACACACACACTGTATACATGTACATACACACATGCACAATGTATACACACTCACGCACACTCCATACACACATTCACATTGTATACAGATTTACTTACACAGCAGAGTCTAAATGAGATACTAAAGACTAACATGTATCTGTCTGTTCCAGGAGAGGAAGTTTAGCTGGGAGAGCCAGGGCTCCAGCAGTGACAGCCTCCCCTCCAGCCCCCCACCTCGTCCCCGCCTCCGCCGCATGCATGCAATTTACCCTGATTCCTTGAGAGGATGCAGTATAAAGGTGTGTGTGTGTGTGCATGCAGGATTTATATCAGTCATGTCAGCTGTTTATATCATCTGAGTTGACTTTAATGATTTGCATCATAAACTCGACTTCTGGTAATTGTGCGTGTCTGTGTGTAGAGTGGTGATAA
Organism: Salvelinus fontinalis; assembly: GCF_029448725.1. NCBI lineage: Eukaryota > Metazoa > Chordata > Actinopteri > Salmoniformes > Salmonidae > Salvelinus > Salvelinus fontinalis. Next base: position 22,429,840 of record NC_074704.1, on the reverse strand, counting down.
TACTCCAAGTAGTGTCCGGTCCCAAAATGTGGAGCCTCCATGCCCAGAGTCACTGCGGAGACGAGAAGAGACCCTATGGTACAATCGAGACAGGTAAGGGGTGTGTGTGTTTAAGACACAATCCGACTCCTCATTCAGAACCAGTTGGACATTTACACAGTAGCACAGTTGGCGTGCTTCCTTCTATATTCCGAGTGATGTCATGTCACTGTCCAAAGTCTGCTTTTTTACCAGGAAGGCCATGTGTTTACTCTGTGTGTTGCCGGGAAGAGCTTCATTTCAAGGCTTTTTTCCCAGCGTCCCCGGCCCTAGTAACATGAGATCATTCTACAACAGAGCCATTTTACTATTAGAGCTGTGTAGAGGTAGATTTGATCTTCCTATAAACTATGTGGGGTCTCTCTGTGTCCCAAATGGCATTATATTCCCTATATAGTACAGTAGTTTTGACCAGGGCCCTAAGGGTCCTGGGCAAAAGTAGTGCACTATATTTAGGGATTAGGGTGCCATTGGAAACGTTCCCTTGGTGGTCATATTTGATCGAGGATTCAGGTGTTATTTTTGGAACTAATTATAGGTTGTTTTCACAGATGAACAGCTGCCCATGTTCATGTTTATTGTCGTAGTTTTGTGTTTACGGTGAAGACAAAAGTCTGTCCAAGTGCCATGATAGCAATTCTGGATTTCTGCAGTCGAACTCACTCAACCAGTTTCTCTCGCAGCCTACATGATACCTAGAGAGAGGGAAGGAGAGGTTAGAGAGCGAGAGAGAGGTTAGAGAGAGAGAAAATAAGGACGAAATAAGAAGACGCCATTTTGTAAACGAGTGTTATTCCCTCTTCTTGTCCCTAGCTCAGAGACGGCTGAATGTGACGTCTTACTTGACAATGACTTTGTGTTCTTCCCCAGTGGTACGTAACTGAATAAACTCCAACCTTTAACAACCTCTCACCTTACCGGGACTTACCAGCTTCTGTGTGTGCGTGTGTACTTACAAGTGTGTTTGTGTGTGTGCTCTTGCGTGCTTGCGTACATGGATATAAGCGTATGCTTGCATGTTTATCTTTGTGGGGAAACACTCAGATGAGACTTCCTGAAAACAAATGGAAATTATTTGGTTGGCCACTCTCCGAGCAGATATTTAATTAGCCTTGGGTGAAGTTTGGATCCTGGCCTGGCTAGGTAACACATTAACTGTTGGGCGTTCCCTCTGTGGACACATTCTTGAACAGTCTCTTTTTTGTTTTATTCGATTTCCAGGCAAAGAGGTTGAGCAACCTGTTATGTCACCCACACCTTCCTGCCAAAGCAACAACAGTGATGGGTGAGGGACTTTAATTTACTTTGATGTACTGAAATCTATGTCATGTGCACACATTCACTGTCTTGAATTGTTGATGATGAGTGGAGGGAAGGCTGAAGCAAGCATAAGTACAGAGGAACAAAGCCATCTAGCCTGCATATTGCAAGGAGAGGGTATTATGATGACGACACATGAAAATGATTTGCTCCTTCTCTGCGCACGGATCCCTTTTACGGGATCACTTTCCTAAACAACCGCTAGAATTGCAGGGCGCCAAATGGAAAAATATTACTAAAAACATTTATAATCATGCAATCACAAGTGAAATATACCAAAACACAGCTTAGCTTGTTGTTAATCCACCTATCGTGTCAGATTTTGAAAATATACTTTACAGTGAAAGAAATCCAAGCTTTTGTGAGTGTAGCAATCAATGCTACAACAGCTAGCCCCAAATTAGCATGGTCACGAAAGTCAGAAAAGCAATAAAATGAATCGCTTACCTTAGATAATCTTCGGATGTTTGCACTCACGAGACTCCCAGTTACACAACAAATGTTATTTTTGTTCGATAAATATCACAAAGAAACGCCATTTGAGTTGCGTGTTATGTTCAGAAAACCAAAGCCTTGTTCCATTCGACAAATTCCAAAAAGTATCCGTAATGGTCGTAGAAACATGTCAAATGTTTTTTATAATCAATCCTCAGGTTGTTTTTAACAAACATAATCGATAATATTTCAACCGGACCATATCCTATTCAATAAGAGAGAAAAGCAAAATGGAGAGCTCCCCTCTGGCGCGCAGGCACTATTCAGAGGACACCTGACTACTTTTGAAAAATCTTGTTCATTTTTCAAAATAAAGCCTGAAACTATGTCTAAAGCCTGGTCACAGCCTGAGGAAGCCATTGGAAAAGGAATCTGGTTGATACCCCTTTAAATGGAAGAAAGACTGGCCAGGAAACACAGAATAAAAAAATATATATATCACTTCCGGGTTATATGTTCTCAGGTTTTTGCCTGCAGAATCAGTTTTGTTATACTCACAGACAATATTTTGACAGTTTTGGAAACGTTGGAGTATTTTCTATCTTAATCTGTAAATTATATGCATATTCTACGATCTGGACCTGAGAAATAGTCCGTTTACCTTGGGAACGTTCTTTAAAAAAAATAAATAATAATTGACCCCTAGCGTCAAGAGGTTTTAAGGCGCCATTACCAAACTCAACTTGGTGAACCCGAAACTAAAATAACACACAAATTTGGTCAGATGCTCAATTGTTTACGAACTTTCCGTAGTCTGCCCACGAGAGAGTAATCTAACAACCAAGTACCCTCATCTCCTCTCTATCTCAACCCCAGTCTCTCCAGGGCATCAGCCCCCCCGTTCCTGCTGCGCTCCCGGCCCCGGGCCATGCGAATCACGGGCCGAGTCCTGACCATCTCCTTCCAGGGGGAGGCGCTGCTGAGCCAGCTGCAGGTGGTGGGGGGTAACAAGACGGGCGTGTTCGTCCACCAGGTCACTGAGGGCTCTGCCGCCAACACAGTGGGCATTAGTTCGGGGGCACAAATACTGGAGGTGCGTGTGTGTGTGTGTGTGTCTGTGTCCCCACAACTCCAGTCTCCTATCCAGCACGCACCTGACAAATCGATTCAATGCAGCCATTTTGAGTCATAACTCCCCCCTCTTCTTTATAGTTTCTGTGAAGGCACTATAATTCCAATGGTTGTTTGTGCTCCTGGGTTCCAGGTGAAGTATGAGCAGGCTCAGCAGGCTCTAAGGATGGTTCTGGAGGACTCCACCCTGGAAGAAGCCATGTGGGCTCTGGGGCAGGTCCGAGGCTTCTGCCACCTCTCCCTGAGGCCCAACCAAAATGGTGAGACCCTGGCCCTGTTAAAATATGTCATCATTATGTTCAAATACAGTCTGGTTCAAGTAATTGATATGTCATCACAGTCAAATACCCTGCCCAGTGCAAATACTGGGCGTCCTTTCTTTCTCCCTTGCTTGACGTGCCTGATGTGACAGAATTGTAAAAGCAAGGATGTTCTTCAAAATGTTAACGTGACTTTGGTGGAGTCTGTCAAATTACTCGGATCATGCGCTAGAGAGATGTAAAATATGCGTTCTTAGCCGATTGGAAAGAATGTTGTTTGACTAGTGTGTGTGTGTCTGGATTTCGTCACAAAAAGGAGTGCAGGAGTTCCTCATTCTCATGATTAGGTTGAAGTTCAAGGGTTATCTGTTTCGTGTTTCATAGGTATTTAGGATGACTGTTTGTTTTGAGGTAACATAGCAACATAGGGGTGAAAAACAGAGTGACATACTGGGGACACTTAACCCAAAACAACTTCAAAGTAGTCCATTTCAGCACCTGGCTAATATTCACAACAACAGAAAAGAGTGCTCCCTTTTTTCTCACTGGTTCTCACTGGAAAGCTATTGACATGCTACAATAGCATTGCATAAGTACCATTCTCTGTGTAATGTGTATAACTAAGAATTATCACATGAAACAGGTATTGTTCTGCTTCCACTTGACATTTCATAAATATGCTATTTTAATGTAGCTGTATTCATATTGGTTGGTTGTGTATAAATCACACCTGTAACATTGGTGCCGTGACCCAGATCTGTCACAGTCATAATCCTCTATGGTCCCTCCCCTTTTCTCTCTCTCAGCCTATGAGAAGCTCCTGCTCCAGCTGCAGAGTGGCGAGGCCTTGTCAGGTGACTCCTTCTACGTGCGTGTCAACATGTCGTTACCCGGGGGCTCGCAGGACGCTCTGACCGTTTCCTGTAACGACATCCTCCACGTCACATGCACCCGCCCAGCGGGCGCTGACTGCTCCTGGAGGGCCAGCCACGTCCACCCTTGCCAACTGCTGGACCTCAAGACGGGCAACTTGCCCAACTACTACAGGTACTAGGCCCAATACCCACCATGGGGGATTGGATTGTTGACATGGATTATTTCTATCCTAGCCTGGAACCAGGTCTGTTTGTGCTATCTTACCAACTCCTATGACCACTATAGCACAGACAGATCTGGGACTAGGCTATATCTATCCCTCTCTGGAGAACTAACACGTACTACATGTAATCCATGTTTGATACTTTGACTGTTGGCCAATACATAAATCACGTTCTGTATAAATGATATTAGTGAAGATGTGTTCATTGTCATTGCAGGGCCCAACGCCTGCTGATCAGAGCTATCGAGGACATGAGCTTCCAACCCATGACACTTAGAAAGGTAACATCATTCACTAGTTTCATAGTTTGCAGAACTACTCGGACCTAAATCCAACTCGCTTTAGGGTTCTGAGTTACAGTGACACTCCTTTCCCGCGAATGTGTTCCAAAAATGTTTGTTTTTGACGTTTCTAAAACGTGTTAACCGAACATTCATGAAGAAAATGTTGTAGTCATGTGAATATCCCTCCGAATCGCTGTCAAACGTTCGGGTTAACACATTGTTTGCTGGGTCCTCAGGCCCAGGACAAGAAGAAGACTGTGAGGATCGTCAGTACGGGTAGACAGGGGAGGAATCCTCTGTGGGTCTGTGTAGAAGACAGCAAGGACAAGAGCACTGGGCCAGGTATGTATCAGATACAGTCAAGGCTGGATAGGAAGTCATTTTTGTACACAAGAATATACAAAACGTAACAGAGCCAGAACTATAGAGGCCATATCATAACAGACTATCCTCTACGTTGGAGCCAAACACTCCATTGAATTGTCAAGATGGCGCCCATTGAAATTCTGCATCAAACCAAGTTTGCTAAACTGTGCAAAAACATTGCTGAAGCAGGTTGGATTAACTCCAGCCCTGTGATATTACCATACCTATTAGGGCTGGGACGATACGGGTATCGCGGCATGTATCGTGTTTTCATTTTTACCAAGGAATACAATATTGCGTTACTGGTATCGTCACAGCTCTTATATCTGTAATAATGTCGCCTTGGTTACTGGCCTGAACCCGGTGTGTCCTAATATTGTCCTCTGCTCTAGGGGATGCCTCTGCACCCAGAAGCTGTTTGACCCTCATGCCCTACACCCTGGTCACGCCCCACTACCCACCCGTCTGTCGTCCGGTCCTCCTACTACCCACAATCCTCGGCCGTGTCCTGGATCAGAAGCTGGCCGAGTGGCAGGGCTTTCAGTTGTGTGAGCCAGGTTAGGGAGTAGTCTTTCTTTTTTCTTTTTCTGACGTTCTTCTCTCTCTCTTTTTATTTCATCCAATAACTGCATATCCTCCTGCCTGATGCCCAGAGGGGAATTCCAATGAGATGATCTATTATTAGCACGGTAGTGGAAGGTGATGTTAATAAAGATGTGAATGTTTGTTTTCCTCGTACCTGCTGTCTCACCTTACCCTATACTTATCTCTCCCCCTCTCTCTCTCCCTCCCTCCCCAGAGTTATTGAGTTCCAGCGAGCATGCTGCCAGGCTGCAGAGGTCTGAGGTGCTGGAGGAGTGTGAACAGGGGGGTCAGCGGTGTTACACCCTGCAGAGTGTTGAGAGGGTCATGAAGCAGGTGGGACAGTCAAAATGACAACACTGTATTTGACATACTTATATTATATATCTTTTTTGAATGGTTTATAGACTGACTTGAACCGTTTTCCACGAACGTCACAAAAAACAACCGATAATACCCCCCATTTTTCAGTGGTCCTGTTATTTGATGTACCCTGTGTTCCAGAAGAATCTGTGCAGGTGCAGTATTGACCTTACCGAAACTCCTCTCCTCTTCTATCTCTACTCTCAGGGTACCCACTGTGTGCTGCCTCTAGGCCTGGACTGTGTACGCCGCCTCCACAGGGCAGAGATCTTCCCCATCATCATCTTCATCGGCCATTCCAAGTGCAGAGCACGCAAACTCAAGTAGGCCATTGTGTGACTTTTGATACGAAATCTGAATGGTAGCAATATTGTTCCATTGCCTCATACATGGTGTACATATGTGTTTCTTTCTCTTGTTCTCTCTCTCTCTCTCTCACTCACTCACTCACTCCTGTTTTTCCCTCTCCATCTCTCCCAGGTCTAAGGTGCAGCGTCAGGGCTGGTCCGAGGAGCAGCTGCTGGAGTGTTCTCGCAGCGAGGAGTCCCTGCTGGACAAGCTGCCCTGCCTCTGCCGCAGCGTCAGCCCTGACTCATGGTACGACAAAACCACTCTGCTCACCACCCTGCGCTCCATCATCTGGGAGGAGCAGAAGAAGATTGTGTGGGTGGAGCCTGATTTGTGGTGATTTTCGGGCATCAGAGGCATCAATGTGAAGTTTATTGATGAGGTACTGGCGGCTAAATTGGATGTCTTTGAATTCCTTTATTTGTAAAATAAATGATTTGGAATATTTGTAAATGGATCAAACGGAGAAGGGTCCCAATAGGCATTGCATACCTGGGCATTATGAGACAAGGGAAATTGATTGTGTATGCATGTGTATCTATGATAGCTACCTATACACATGAATTATGTAATGAAGGTAGTAGTATGAGTATGAAGGTAGCATGATGAGATGTACCAGCACTTTGGTTTAGCTTCATTAAGTTCTTGTTGTTTTTCCCAACCTATATTTACTTGTATTGTGTTTGGGAACACTTTTTCAATTATCTTTATTATCATAAAGATATTATACTGTGTCTTGTATTATATACTGTATATATATATATATATATATATATATATATATATATATATATATATATATATATATATATATATATATAATGTACTGTATTATATACAGGATTTCAACAAACCTGTGAAACCATAGCCGTACCCAAGTCACACCAGAAATGTAATGTAGGCATTCTAGTCAGACTATGTTGACTAACTGTCAGACAGTTTTAAAGTTTCCGTACAATGAGGGATTTAATGACCTATTCTGAAGTGTGCAACTCAAAGTGGGGTTAAAGTCTAATGATAGTAGGCATTATATGGATTTAGGTTGGAACTTGTTTTTAAAGCAGTGGTATTCAAAGTCTGGGCTAGGGACCCCTGTTGGGGTCATGGGGGAACTGCAGTTGGGGTCGCCAAAATAAAACGATTAATAAAATATAAAAATGAAGAGTACAGATTATTTTATTCGACAATATACAAACGTGAGAAAGGTCATTTAAAAAATAAAATTGTATTGAGTCAATGTATTTATTGATTTATTTTCATTTTGATGAGATATGAAAATGCAATAAATTGAAGGTTATTTGATTTACAGATTTTAAGGTTGTGTCAATACATTTGGGTTGGGGTTGCGAGAAATGATTGAGGGGAAAATGGGGTCCTCAGAAATGTTTTGAATAACACTTTTTTAAAGGGTGACAAAGTAACTGGTATTACACGATATTATGATGTTGTTGTATTTTATGATATATACAATGACTACACAGAGCTCAGGTATCATTGACCCTCAGTCACTCACTCTAGGAATGAGAACGAAGAATTGTCAGAGATTTTCTCCTGTGCAACGCTTAGGTCTACTTGATTAGGCCTACTTGATTAGGCCTACTTGATTAGGCCTACTTGACTACTTCCTCTCTTTATGATCTTTCCCTGCCCTCCTAAATAACCACCTGGTACAGTATTAGGCACTGTCCCTGAGCCAGCTGTCTAAAACCTACTTATTGTGTTATGAGATGTATATGCATGTGTTATATCAGTTGTGTCATCATTTTTTGGTAAGAATGTTTATGATAATTGCCATCCTAGATATAGGCTATGCAATTAATTAACAGATGGTGGTGGATTAGAGTTATGGCAATATTTTTTTTAATTTTGTGTGATTAAACATTTTTATAATGTTTGTCTTGCCATCCGATTGTTGTAAAATGTGTTTACAGATGCATTACAATCTTTTGAAAATACTATTATAAAATATGTAATTATTTTGTAACTAAATACATTTTTATCATACTATTACTTTCGTATTTGCACATTTATGTCAAAGCAAAGTCCTCAGGAAGAATATATGGTTTGGTTTCTTTCAAATGTCATCATTAATTTTGCTAACTCCTGCAGTTAATTATCCTTTAAGCTTGAAGTGTGTGTGAGTGCACCAGGTACATTTGAACGGTTGATGCTCCAATGTAACCAGCAGAGGGGGCAAGATTAAAAGGGAACGTAGGCAACCCGCATCATTTCTGTTTCTCCAATTTGTCAAACATACTGTATTTTGTAAATTATGTTATAGCCTATTACTTATACAACGTTTAGGTAAAGCAACATTTACGCTTAACGTGGGAGTTTCGATAATTAGCGTCTTTAGGAATTGTTGACGTTACAACCCGTGCCTGAAAACACAGGTACGTTAACAAGCAAATTACTGGACCGGTATTTTAGAACTATGTCACAGCAATAGACACATTAAACACCAACAACATGGACGTTGATAGCAAGATTTGTATCGAAAAACTTTGAGTTTGGATGAATAAAGTGTCTGCAGTAATATTTGCAATGCAAATACTAATAGGTTTTATTTGGGGTGTCTTTGATTTGCCAAAATATCTATAGAGCAATGATGAAATTGAATAGAACAAGTTATATTTTTTACAGACCTTTGGCTGCATTTAGACAGGCAGCCCAATTCTGATATTTTCTTCACTAATTGGTCTTTTGACCAATTAGATCAGCTCTGAAAAAAAATCATATGTTAAAGATCTGATGTGATTGGTCAAAAGACCAATTAGTGAAAAAACGATCAGAATTGAGCTGCCTGTGTGAACACAGTCTTTGAGGCCTACCATTCACTCTCTCAAGGTGGGAGAGTGTGTAGTATTTTAATTAGATTTGCCAGCAGCATACCACCCTGCATACCACCCTGCATCCCACTGCTGGCTTGCTTCTGAAGCTAAGCAGGGTTGGTCTTGGTCAGTCCCTGGATGGGAGACTCAATGCTGCTGGAAGTGGTGTTGGAGGGCCAGTAGGAGGCACTCTTTCCTCTGGTCCCAAAAATGCCCCAGGGCATTGATTGGGGAAATGTAAAACTTGTACTGTATTTGAGGTTCTAAAAGGCTTCTGAAGTTTGTAATCTCCACTAAGAAATTTCAGACTTGTTCTTCACTTATGACAAATGTACATGAATTATTTTCCACGTAGTAATCCTTTCACTGCATAATTATTTTCCTGCTGTAGAAAACTCTCAAATGAATCTCCGATACCTGCAGCTTAAAATTGGAGATACATGCAGAACCGCTCGTTCCTTTTTCTACCAAAATGTATTAGATTCTAAAGGACTTTATAATGATATAAAATTGTCCATTTAAGTATTTTACAATTAACAGACCTCATGACCACAACCTCTGGCGTATCATTCACATTTTATGGGGGTTTCTCACAAGATACGCATGTGATATGACATCCTACTCTTAACTTTGGAGTTGGGAGTCATGAGATTTCACCGCCTCAAATTAAAACTCAACTATCAAACGTTGGTTTGGGTTTGGGTGCATTGACTGCATTCCTGCCTATAAATGTCAACGGCCACACGGGGGAGACAGAAAGAAATGAATAACAGTTTGTGGGAGTGGTTGAAAGAGAAAAAAAGATGGTGTGAGAGGGAAGAGGGAAGATTAAGAGTGAGTGGGAAATAGATTTTGAGATATCACCACAATGTGAAAACAGCAAGTCTTTCCTATTTTGCGTGCATGTGGCAGACTGGGCGGGCTTTTCTCTGGCCGTATGTCAGGGTTGACTTCTCTGATATACAGTATCTACTGGCAGGAAAACGACTGGCAAGAAAACAGAGGACTGAATCAATGTATTCCTTTAGCTCTTGTGGTGATTATTGACTTAGTTGTTTATTTGTGAAGACTTCCACTGAATCAATTTCCCCACTGGAAGACGATCTTGGCTCCACCAGGGTCCAAAATCCCCTTCAGTTGCCGAGAAACCACTCCAGTGATTTGTGTGATGTCGGAGTTCATTAAAGACAGTGACATGCCTGCACTGTGAACGCAGCCAAGACCCTGCTATGGAGGGGAGAGGAGGAGGAGGGGGTTTTGGCCACAGCCCACACACCCTATCCCCCATGCCTCTCACGCACACTGTCTCCCTCGCTCACACATACACACGCGCGCAAACACACCATGTCTCTCACACAGGCACACACGCTGCCCCCCCCCCACCTCCCCACTCACACACACACATGTTGTCTTCCCCCCAACACCCCTGCACCATAGGGCTACTTTAACATGCATTGATTGTTTTCTGTCTCCACGCTAGCTTGGGAACTGGGCTGGGTTTCAGCATTGAGGATTAAAGCAATGAAGAGCGGGTTTGGCAGGGGAAACTATCGTGGAGGATCAGGATTTGATGTTTAATTGATCGAGTTTGGATGTCGGAGCTGCAGGCATGTCACTTGTAATCACTCCAGATTTATTTCAGTGTGCCTGCATGCTCCCCATGCCTCCTGTGCCTTTTCTATGCTGGTTTCCTCTCATTTAGCAGCACAGTCTATCAAAGAAAAGGGTTTCACAGCCAAGCATTGCATATTTAAACATGGGAGGGAAATCGTGGCTCTAATTGAAAACAACAGCCCACTCATAACTCTGAACTAGAACTTAAAAATGTGCTCTTCACATCAGTCACTCGAAATACTTCGAAAATAAATGCTCTCTCATTTCGACTCTTGCCTTTTGTATCCTTTGGTACTGTGCCATGGCTCCTGCTGCTATGTGCTGTACAATAAATTAATGTTTGATCTTTCGCTCTCTCTCTCTTTCTCTCTTTCTCTCTCTCTCTCTGCCTCTCTCTCTCTCTCTCTCTGCTTCTCGCTCTCTCTCTGTCTCTCTCTGCTTCTCGCTCTCTCTGTACAGCTACACTTCTTCACATTTTTTCCCTCTCATCTATACTCCAGGTCCTCTCTCTCTCTCTTTCTCTCTCTTCCTTGCTGAGTGCTGACCCATTGCTGACCTGGCATGGTGTGAAGCAAGTGACCAAGGAGTGGCTGTTCCCTCGTGTGAATCTGTCCAGACATCTGTCATGCACACACTTATTCTCTCTTTCTCTCTCTCTGTCTGTCTCTTTCTCTCTCTCTCTCTTACACACACAAACACACACACACACACACACACACACACACACACACACACACACACACACACACACACACACACACACACACACACACACACACACACACACACACAGAACTCAGAGATTTCAGCCAGCTCCCGCCCCCTGTGTGTGTACCAGCATGGACCAAGCCCTCATGTTCCATCAACATTTTCTCTACACACAGTTAGAAATATAATTTGTGGAGTTTTTTTAATCCATTACAGATCATGCATTGCACTGCTCCAGCAAGATCTTATCATTTTTGTTCTTATCATTTGTAGCCACCGATTTCCATGGGGCACATTTTTGGTTCACTGTTCACACCTGTAGTAGCTTGCAGTAAATAGTACAGTCTCTCTCTCTCTCTCTCTCTCTCTCTCTCTCTCTCTCTCTCTCTCTCTCTCTCTCTCTCTCTCTCTCTCTCTCTCTCTCTCTCCTCCTGTTTCTCTGTCCCTTCCTCTCTCTCTGTATCACCCTCTCCCCGTGTTTCTCCCAGTGAATACCAGGGGTGCAGTGAGGCTGGTGGCAGTGTGTGAGGCACCATTGTGTGAGGGGTCGAGGAGAGTCAGGGGCCAGACAATGCCAGGGTCAGAACACTCACGGGACGGAGCGGCCATCCACAGAGCAGTCAGCCAACACAGCCAAGCACACAGAGAGAGAGAAAGAGACAGAAGAAGGAGAAGAAAGAAAGCGACTGAAAGAGAGCGAAGTGAAGTAACAGGAAGAGCGCAAATGGGGAAGAGAAACAGGAGGAATAGATAGAAATAATGAGAAAGAGGAAGAAAGGGGGATTTATGGGCTTCCATAGTCTGTGTAGGAGGACTGAAAGGCACTGTGATAACAGAAACAGACGGATGACAAAGAGAAGGAGTTAGTCAGCAGAGTGAACCAGCTTAGTCAGCAGAGCTAGCCAGGTGGACTAGTAAGGCCCAGGCAGTCAGTCTCACTGTTATCCTTTTCTCACTGCTGAGCCAAGCTGAACTGGTCTTGCCTGGTTTCACGCCCACCTTAGTTATTATAATTTTGGTGGGTGCACATATTTGTCCTATTTCACAGATGTACAATTGTGTATGAATACACGTGTGAATTGGAAATGTGTTTATCCCAGTCTCCCTGAGACACCCTCAGAGAGTGGGGTCGCGGCCAGGGTCTGCCATGGAGCAATTAGGGTAAAGTGCCTTGCTCAAGGGTGACAGATTTTTCACCTTGTCAGCTCGAGGATTCAAACTAGCGACCTTTCAGTTACTATCCCAACACTCTAAGCATTAGGCTGCCTGCCGCCCTATAAAGCTGTTGGAAGCATGCTGGTACATGGTGAGCATACTATACCAGCACTAGCAGTCTATGGTTGGGGTCGGCACGATAGAGTGAAAATGGTATATGAGTGGACAGGTCCCAGTCACCATGGAGCTAGATACTCTGACCAACACGGTCCTTGAGGCTCTACGATGACCATTTATTAGCTGACCTGCTGAGCACTGCTGAGACGCTGAGAGAAAATACCAATACCTTTTAATTATGACATCATTTCCTCTCAAGCAATCCCTGGATTGCGATGAGCTTCGTTCTCTTGATACTGCTTCTTTTGGTGGTTATTACTTAGGTCGGTCACAGTGTTTGGGATATTTGGTTATGCAATTTATGTAAATGTATGTAGATTATTCAAATGAATCTAAATTGCCCCCTTCATTTGCTGTCAGTGGTATTTGTATCACGTGTGGTTGTTGCATGAAAGAAAACATTATTTTAAAAGAAAGAGTATTGGTCAGTCTATCCTTGAAGAAGTGTGTGTGTGTGTGTGTGTGTGCGTGTGCGTGTAAGTGTGTGTGTGTGTGTGCGTGTGCGTGTGCGTGTTGACTCGAGGGGAGCCTTCAGCCCTTGGTTGATCTATGCTCCATCTGACAGGGGGGATCCTGAATATCTGCCCACAGCCAACTGACCCCCCTCCCACCACAAACACGCAGACACACACACACACACACACACACACACACACACACACACACACACACACACACACACACACACACACACACACACTCACAGGCACACGCACTCACAGACACACCCAGACACATATCCCTCCTCCTCAGGTTACCACCACAGCCCACCCCCTCCCCCACTTCCCTCCTCCTCCCTCTCTCATCCCTCCAGGATGGGGAGAAAGAAAAGCAGTCCGAATTGGATGTCAGAGGGAATTAGATGGAAGACAATTTGATTTCTCCGTCTACCCTGCTTCCTTCTTTCTTCTCCTTCACGGAGATGGAGAACGAAAGAGAGGCAGGCAGGCAGGCATCGGTGTCAGCCGAGGAGTTGATGCTCGCAGACAGGAGACAGTTATGAGAGAGAGAGAGACTGGCAGAGAGAGAGAGGGAGAGAGATGGAGTTAAAAGGAGACAGAGAGGAGGAGGAGACAGGCAGAAAGACAGGGAAACAGACAGACTGAGAGGTAGAAAGCAGCAGCCCATCCAGCCATTTAATAGTCCTCCCACTCAGTGTCCAAATGGAGAGATTGACACGTGCTAGCAGGAGGTTTAATAGCCATTGTAATGGTCCGCAGTGCAGGTGGGCGGAGAGACCAGGCCTGAACCATCTTACCCACCCAAAGTAACTCAATTTTCCCACTCACACCCATTTTAGAAACCCTTTAGGAAATGGCAAGAGTGTCGAGTTAGTTACCTTCCAATTCCATGTTGCTGGTGCTCTTAACCACTCTAGGAAAGTGAACACATTGTATGCGTCCCAAATGGCACCCTACTCCCTATATAGTGCACTAGCTTTGACCAGGGCCCATA